>NW_026526993.1:0-78161 GCF_024362965.1 Panthera pardus
TCCGAAAGGGAATAACAAACGTAATACTCGCCCTGCTCACCAATACACTTCTACCCACACTACTTGCACTCATCGCATTCTGACTACCCCAACTAAATATCTATGCAGAAAAAGCAAGTCCTTATGAATGTGGATTTGACCCCATAGGATCCGCCCGCCTGCCTTTCTCTATAAAATTTTTCTTAGTAGCGATTACATTCTTGCTATTTGACCTAGAAATTGCACTACTACGCCCTCTTCCTTGGGCCTCACAAACAAACAAATTATCAACCATACTTACCATAGCTCTTCTACTAATCTCTCTATTAGCCGCAAGCCTAGCCTACGAATGAACCCAAAAAGGACTAGAGTGAACTGAATATGATAATTAGTTTAAACTAAAACAAATGATTTCGACTCATTAGATTGTAGCTTACCCTATAATTATCAGATGTCCATAGTCTATATTAATATCTTCCTGGCTTTCCTCATGTCACTTATAGGACTACTGATGTACCGATCCCACCTAATATCTTCCCTCCTAGGTCTAGAAGGCATAATACTATCCCTATTTATCATGATAACCGTGGCAATTCTAAATAATCACTTCACACTAGCTAGCATGACTCCTATCATCCTGCTCGTATTTGCAGCCTGCGAGGCGGCACTGGGCTTATCCCTACTAGTAATGGTATCAAACACATATGGCACCGACTATGTACAAAACTTAAGCCTCCTACAATGCTAAAAATTATTGTCCCTACTGCCATACTCATACCGATAACATGACTATCAAAACCCAACATACTCTGAATTAACTCAACTACCTATAGCCTTCTGATCAGCCTTATTAGCCTCTCCTATTTAAATCAACTAGGCGACAACAGCCTAAATCTCTCATTACTATTTTTCTCAGACTCACTCTCTGCACCTCTACTAGTATTAACAACATGACTCCTACCACTGATGCTCATGGCTAGTCAATCACACCTGTCAAAAGAGACCTTAGCCCGAAAAAAAACTATACATCACAATACTTATTATCTTACAACTTCTCTTAATTATAACATTCACCGCCACAGAACTAATTATATTCTACATTCTATTTGAAGCCACATTAATCCCCACCCTCATTATTATCACTCGATGGGGTAATCAAACGGAGCGACTAAACGCTGGCCTATACTTTCTATTCTACACCTTGGTAGGCTCACTACCCCTCCTAGTCGCACTACTATACATCCAAAACACAACAGGGACCTTAAATTTCCTAATCATTCAATCATTCAACCACCTTCCTATGAATCCGAGCATCTTACCCACGATTCCGATATGACCAATTAATACACCTCTTATGAAATAGCTTTCTACCCCTTACCCTAGCCCTATGTATATGACACGTCTCCCTACCCATCAGTACAGCAAGCATTCCACCTCAAACATAAGAAATATGTCTGACAAAAGAGTTACTTTGATAGAGTAAAACTTAGAGGTTTATTTCTAGAATTATAGGAATCGAACCTAATCCTAAGAATCCAAAAATCTTCGTGCTACCAATATTACACCACATTCTAAAGTAAGGTCAGCTAAATAAGCTATCGGGCCCATACCCCGAAAATGTTGGTTTATACCCTTCCCATACTAATCAAACCCCCTATTTTTATTATCATTATATCAACCGTTATTTCAGGAACTATAATCGTAATAACAGCCTCCCATTGACTTATAGTCTGAATCGGCCTCGAAATAAACCTATTAGCCATTATTCCCATCCTCATAAAAAAATATAATCCACGAGCCATAGAAGCAGCCACAAAATATTTCCTGACACAAGCAACTGCTTCAGTACTCCTAATAATAGGAATCATCATCAACCTACTGCATTCAGGACAATGAACTGTATCAAAAGATCTCAACCCCATAGCATCTATCATAATAACAACCGCCTTAGCAATAAAACTAGGACTAGCCCCATTCCACTTCTGAGTGCCCGAAGTTACACAAGGAATCTCCATATCCTCAGGCCTAATCCTACTCACATGACAAAAAATTGCTCCACTATCAATCCTATACCAAATCTCACCCACCATCAATCCCAACCTACTCCTAACAATAGCCATCGTATCAGTTATAGTCGGAGGCTGAGGAGGACTTAACCAAACCCAACTACGAAAAATTATAGCATATTCCTCAATTGCCCACATAGGCTGAATAGCAGCCATCATAATATATAGCCCCACAATAATAATTTTAAACCTGACCATCTACATCATCATAACACTAACCACCTTCATATTATTCATACACAACTCCACCACCACAACATCATCCCTATCACAAACATGAAACAAAACACCCCTAATCACCTCATTTATCCTAGTACTAATAATGTCTCTAGGCGGCCTTCCTCCACTCTCCGGCTTCATCCCAAAATGAATAATCATTCCGGGACTAACTAAAAACGAAATAATTATAATGCCCACACTACTAGCTATAACAGCACTACTTAACCTGTACTTCTACATACGACTAACGTATACCACTGCACTGACTATATTCCCCTCAAACAACTGTATAAAAATAAAATGACGATTCGAGTGCACAGAAAAAACAATCCTTTTACCCCCCCCCTCCCTTAATTGTAATATCCACCATGCTACTTACCACTCGCACCAATACTATCCATCCTAGATTAGAAGTTTAGGTTAAATTAGACCAAGAGCCTTCAAAGCTCTAAGTAAGCCCTAACAGACTTAACTTCTGCATACCAATTAATCCTAAGGACTGCAAGAATCTATCTTACATCAATTGATTGCAAATCAAACACTTTAATTAAGCTAAGCCCTTACTAGATTGGTGGGCCCCAACCCCACGAAATTTTAGTTAACAGCTAAATACCCTAGTCCACTGGCTTCAATCTACTTCTCCCGCCGTCTAGAAAAAAAAGGCGGGAGAAGCCCCGGCAGCGTCAAGCTGCTTCTTTGAATTTGCAATTCAATATGACATTCACTGCAGGACTTGGTAAAAAGAGGACTGAACCTCTGTCTTTAGATTTACAGTCTAATGCTTACTCAGCCATTTTACCTATGTTCATAAACCGCTGACTATTTTCAACCAATCACAAAGATATTGGAACTCTTTACCTTCTATTTGGCGCCTGGGCCGGTATGGTAGGGACCGCTCTCAGTCTCTTCATCCGAGCCGAACTGGGTCAACCTGGCACGCTACTAGGGGACGACCAAATTTATAATGTAGTCGTCACCGCCCATGCCTTTGTAATAATCTTCTTTATAGTAATGCCTATTATGATTGGAGGATTCGGAAACTGATTGGTTCCACTAATAATTGGAGCCCCCGATATAGCATTCCCTCGAATGAATAATATGAGCTTCTGACTCCTTCCCCCGTCTTTCCTACTTTTGCTCGCATCATCTATGGTAGAGGCTGGAGCAGGGACTGGATGGACAGTACACCCACCTCTAGCCGGCAACCTAGCTCATGCAGGAGCATCCGTAGATCTAACTATTTTTTCACTACACCTAGCAGGTGTCCCCTCAATCTTAGGTGCTATTAATTTTATTACTACTATTATTAATATAAAACCCCCTGCTCTATCCCAATATCAAACACCCCTATTTGTCTGATCGGTCTTAATCACTGCTGTATTGCTACTTCTATCACTACCAGTTTTAGCAGCAGGCATCACTATACTACTGACAGATCGAAATCTGAACACCACATTTTTTGACCCCGCCGGAGGAGGGGATCCTATCTTATATCAACACCTATTCTGATTTTTCGGTCACCCAGAAGTCTACATTTTAATTTTACCCGGGTTTGGAATAATTTCACATATTGTTACCTACTACTCAGGTAAAAAAGAACCTTTTGGCTACATGGGAATAGTCTGAGCTATAACATCAATTGGCTTTCTGGGCTTTATCGTATGAGCCCATCCCATGTTTACTGTGGGGATAGATGTGGACACACGAGCATACTTTACATCAGCTACTATAATTATTGCTATTCCCACTGGGGTAAAAGTATTTAGCTGACTGGCCACTCTTCATGGAGGTAATATCAAATGGTCCCCTGCTATGCTATGAGCTCTGGGATTCGTTTTCCTATTCACCGTAGGAGGCTTAACAGGAATTGTACTAGCAAATTCCTCATTAGATATTGTTCTTCACGACACATACTACGTAGTAGCCCACTTCCACTATGTCTTGTCAATAGGAGCAGTATTTGCTCTCATAGGAGGCTTCGTCCATTGATTCCCCCTATTCTCAGGGTATACTCTCGATAACACTTGGGCAAAAATTCATTTTACGATTATGTTCGTAGGTGTCAATATAACGTTTTTCCCTCAGCATTTTCTAGGCCTGTCCGGAATGCCTCGACGTTATTCTGACTACCCAGACGCATATACAACTTGAAACACAATCTCCTCAATAGGCTCTTTTATTTCACTAACAGCAGTAATATTAATAGTTTGTATAGTGTGAGAAGCTTTTGCATCAAAGCGAGAAGTGGCCATAGTGGAACTAACCACAACTAATCTTGAATGGCTGCATGGATGTCCCCCTCCATATCACACATTTGAAGAGCCAACCTGTGTGCTGTTAAAATAAGAAAGGAAGGAATCGAACCTCCTTAGACTGGTTTCAAGCCAATACCATAACCATTATGTCTTTCTCAATCAAGAAGTATTAGTAAAACAATTACATAACTCTGTCAAGGTTAAATTATAGGTTTAAGCCCTATGTACTTCCATGGCATACCCCTTCCAACTAGGTTTTCAAGATGCTACATCCCCCATCATAGAAGAGCTCCTACACTTCCATGATCACACACTAATAATTGTATTCCTAATTAGCTCCCTAGTCCTTTATATCATCTCACTAATACTAACAACCAAACTCACGCACACAAGCACAATGGATGCCCAAGAAGTAGAAACCATCTGAACCATTTTACCAGCTATCATCTTAATTCTCATTGCCCTACCCTCCTTACGAATTCTCTATATAATAGACGAGATTAATAGCCCCTCTCTTACTGTAAAGACCATGGGACATCAATGGTATTGAAGCTATGAATACACTGACTCTGAAGACCTAAGCTTTGACTCCTGTATAATTCCCACTCAAGAGCCAAAGCCCGGAGAACTCCGACTATTAGAAGTTGATAACCGAGTAGCACTACCAATAGAAGTGACCATTCGCGTGTTAATCTCGTCAGAAGACGTACTACACTCATGAGCCGTCCCATCCCTGGGCCTAAAAACTGATGCTATTCCAGGCCGACTAAACCAAACAACCCTAATGGGTACACGACCTGGACTCTATTATGGTCAGTGCTCAGAGATCTGCGGCTCAAACCACAGTTTTATGCCCATTGTTCTTGAACTAGTCCCATTAGCATATTTTGAAAAATGATCTGCGTCTATACTGTAAATTCATTAAGAAGCTAAACTAGCGTTAACCTTTTAAGTTAAAAACTGGGAGTTTAAACCTCCCCTTAATGACATGCCACAGTTAGATACATCAACCTGATTCATCACTATTATTTCAAGAATTATAACACTATTTATTATATTTCAACTAAAAATCTCAAAACACCTGTATCCTTCAAGCCCGGAACCCAAATCTACAGCTGCACTAAAACAGCCTAACCCTTGAGAAAAAAAAAAAGGAACGAAAATCTATTCACCTCTTTCACTACCCCAACAATAATAGGATTGCCTGTTGTCGTATTAATTATGATGTTCCCCAGCATTCTATTCCCCTCACCTAACCGACTAATTAATAACCGTTTAGTCTCACTTCAACAGTGATTAGTACAACTAACTTCAAAACAAATACTAGCCATTCACAATCACAAAGGACAAACTTGGGCCCTAATACTCATAGCTCTCATTTTATTTATTGGATCAACAAACCTGTTAGGTCTACTGCCTCACTCATTTACTCCAACTACCCAATTATCAATAAACTTAGGAATAGCTATTCCCCTATGAGCCGGTACCGTAATCACCGGGTTTCGCCACAAAACTAAAGCGTCCCTGGCCCACTTTTCTACCACAAGGAACACCAATCCCCCTGATCCCTATGCTTGTAATTATTGAAACCATTAGCCTTTTTATCCAGCCCGTGGCTCTGGCCGTACGACTTACAGCTAACATTACTGCAGGCCACCTATTCATACACTTAATTGGAGGAGCTGCTCTGGCCCTAACAAACATTAGTACCTCTGTTGCTTTAATTACCTTTATTATCCTCATCCTACTGACAATCCTTGAATTTGCTGTGGCTCTAATCCAAGCCTACGTCTTTACCCTACTTGTAAGCCTGTATCTACATGACAATACTTAATGACCCATCAAACCCACGCATACCATATGGTTAACCCCAGTCCATGGCCACTTACGGGAGCCCTTTCAGCCCTACTGATAACTTCAGGTCTGGCCATATGATTTCACTACAACTCAATACTATTATTGACCCTAGGTATAACCACTAACCTACTGACTATATATCAATGGTGACGAGACATTATTCGGGAAAGCACATTCCAAGGTCACCACACACCCATCGTTCAAAAAGGTCTCCGTTATGGAATAATTCTCTTTATCACCTCAGACGTATTCTTCTTCGCAGGCTTTGTCTGGGCCTTCTACCACTCAAGTCTAGCCCCAACTCCTGAATTGGGAGGATGCTGACCACCAACAGGTATTATTCCCCTAAACCCCCTAGAAGTCCCACTACTCAATACCTCCGTACTTCTAGCTTCCGGAGTGTCAGTCACCTGAGCTCACCACAGCTTAATAGAAGGGAATCGAAAACACATACTCCAAGCACTATTTATTACAATCTCCCTAGGAGTCTACTTCACCCTCCTCCAAGCCTCCGAATACTATGAAACATCATTCACAATCTCAGACGGAGTCTACGGATCCACCTTCTTCATGGCTACAGGATTCCACGGACTACACGTAATTATCGGCTCTACCTTCCTAATTGTATGCTTCTTGCGCCAACTAAAAGATCACTTCACATCGAGCCACCACTTTGGATTTGAAGCCGCTTGCTTGAGATTGACATTTCGTAGACGTGGTTTGACTATTCCTATACGTTTCTATTTATTGATGAGGATCCTATTCCTTTAGTATTAACAAGTACAGTTGACTTCCAATCAACCAGTTTCGGTATAATCCGAAAGGGAATAACAAACGTAATACTCGCCCTGCTCACCAATACACTTCTACCCACACTACTTGCACTCATCGCATTCTGACTACCCCAACTAAATATCTATGCAGAAAAAGCAAGTCCTTATGAATGTGGATTTGACCCCATAGGATCCGCCCGCCTGCCTTTCTCTATAAAATTTTTCTTAGTAGCGATTACATTCTTGCTATTTGACCTAGAAATTGCACTACTACGCCCTCTTCCTTGGGCCTCACAAACAAACAAATTATCAACCATACTTACCATAGCTCTTCTACTAATCTCTCTATTAGCCGCAAGCCTAGCCTACGAATGAACCCAAAAAGGACTAGAGTGAACTGAATATGATAATTAGTTTAAACTAAAACAAATGATTTCGACTCATTAGATTGTAGCTTACCCTATAATT
This sequence comes from Panthera pardus, assembly GCF_024362965.1. Taxonomy (NCBI): domain Eukaryota; kingdom Metazoa; phylum Chordata; class Mammalia; order Carnivora; family Felidae; genus Panthera; species Panthera pardus. The sequence continues at coordinate 7,618 of NW_026526993.1, forward strand.
ATCAGATGTCCATAGTCTATATTAATATCTTCCTGGCTTTCCTCATGTCACTTATAGGACTACTGATGTACCGATCCCACCTAATATCTTCCCTCCTAGGTCTAGAAGGCATAATACTATCCCTATTTATCATGATAACCGTGGCAATTCTAAATAATCACTTCACACTAGCTAGCATGACTCCTATCATCCTGCTCGTATTTGCAGCCTGCGAGGCGGCACTGGGCTTATCCCTACTAGTAATGGTATCAAACACATATGGCACCGACTATGTACAAAACTTAAGCCTCCTACAATGCTAAAAATTATTGTCCCTACTGCCATACTCATACCGATAACATGACTATCAAAACCCAACATACTCTGAATTAACTCAACTACCTATAGCCTTCTGATCAGCCTTATTAGCCTCTCCTATTTAAATCAACTAGGCGACAACAGCCTAAATCTCTCATTACTATTTTTCTCAGACTCACTCTCTGCACCTCTACTAGTATTAACAACATGACTCCTACCACTGATGCTCATGGCTAGTCAATCACACCTGTCAAAAGAGACCTTAGCCCGAAAAAAAACTATACATCACAATACTTATTATCTTACAACTTCTCTTAATTATAACATTCACCGCCACAGAACTAATTATATTCTACATTCTATTTGAAGCCACATTAATCCCCACCCTCATTATTATCACTCGATGGGGTAATCAAACGGAGCGACTAAACGCTGGCCTATACTTTCTATTCTACACCTTGGTAGGCTCACTACCCCTCCTAGTCGCACTACTATACATCCAAAACACAACAGGGACCTTAAATTTCCTAATCATTCAATCATTCAACCACCTTCCTATGAATCCGAGCATCTTACCCACGATTCCGATATGACCAATTAATACACCTCTTATGAAATAGCTTTCTACCCCTTACCCTAGCCCTATGTATATGACACGTCTCCCTACCCATCAGTACAGCAAGCATTCCACCTCAAACATAAGAAATATGTCTGACAAAAGAGTTACTTTGATAGAGTAAAACTTAGAGGTTTATTTCTAGAATTATAGGAATCGAACCTAATCCTAAGAATCCAAAAATCTTCGTGCTACCAATATTACACCACATTCTAAAGTAAGGTCAGCTAAATAAGCTATCGGGCCCATACCCCGAAAATGTTGGTTTATACCCTTCCCATACTAATCAAACCCCCTATTTTTATTATCATTATATCAACCGTTATTTCAGGAACTATAATCGTAATAACAGCCTCCCATTGACTTATAGTCTGAATCGGCCTCGAAATAAACCTATTAGCCATTATTCCCATCCTCATAAAAAAATATAATCCACGAGCCATAGAAGCAGCCACAAAATATTTCCTGACACAAGCAACTGCTTCAGTACTCCTAATAATAGGAATCATCATCAACCTACTGCATTCAGGACAATGAACTGTATCAAAAGATCTCAACCCCATAGCATCTATCATAATAACAACCGCCTTAGCAATAAAACTAGGACTAGCCCCATTCCACTTCTGAGTGCCCGAAGTTACACAAGGAATCTCCATATCCTCAGGCCTAATCCTACTCACATGACAAAAAATTGCTCCACTATCAATCCTATACCAAATCTCACCCACCATCAATCCCAACCTACTCCTAACAATAGCCATCGTATCAGTTATAGTCGGAGGCTGAGGAGGACTTAACCAAACCCAACTACGAAAAATTATAGCATATTCCTCAATTGCCCACATAGGCTGAATAGCAGCCATCATAATATATAGCCCCACAATAATAATTTTAAACCTGACCATCTACATCATCATAACACTAACCACCTTCATATTATTCATACACAACTCCACCACCACAACATCATCCCTATCACAAACATGAAACAAAACACCCCTAATCACCTCATTTATCCTAGTACTAATAATGTCTCTAGGCGGCCTTCCTCCACTCTCCGGCTTCATCCCAAAATGAATAATCATTCCGGGACTAACTAAAAACGAAATAATTATAATGCCCACACTACTAGCTATAACAGCACTACTTAACCTGTACTTCTACATACGACTAACGTATACCACTGCACTGACTATATTCCCCTCAAACAACTGTATAAAAATAAAATGACGATTCGAGTGCACAGAAAAAACAATCCTTTTACCCCCCCCCCTCCCTTAATTGTAATATCCACCATGCTACTTACCACTCGCACCAATACTATCCATCCTAGATTAGAAGTTTAGGTTAAATTAGACCAAGAGCCTTCAAAGCTCTAAGTAAGCCCTAACAGACTTAACTTCTGCATACCAATTAATCCTAAGGACTGCAAGAATCTATCTTACATCAATTGATTGCAAATCAAACACTTTAATTAAGCTAAGCCCTTACTAGATTGGTGGGCCCCAACCCCACGAAATTTTAGTTAACAGCTAAATACCCTAGTCCACTGGCTTCAATCTACTTCTCCCGCCGTCTAGAAAAAAAAGGCGGGAGAAGCCCCGGCAGCGTCAAGCTGCTTCTTTGAATTTGCAATTCAATATGACATTCACTGCAGGACTTGGTAAAAAGAGGACTGAACCTCTGTCTTTAGATTTACAGTCTAATGCTTACTCAGCCATTTTACCTATGTTCATAAACCGCTGACTATTTTCAACCAATCACAAAGATATTGGAACTCTTTACCTTCTATTTGGCGCCTGGGCCGGTATGGTAGGGACCGCTCTCAGTCTCTTCATCCGAGACGAACTGGGTCAACCTGGCACGCTACTAGGGGACGACCAAATTTATAATGTAGTCGTCACCGCCCATGCCTTTGTAATAATCTTCTTTATAGTAATGCCTATTATGATTGGAGGATTCGGAAACTGATTGGTTCCACTAATAATTGGAGCCCCCGATATAGCATTCCCTCGAATGAATAATATGAGCTTCTGACTCCTTCCCCCGTCTTTCCTACTTTTGCTCGCATCATCTATGGTAGAGGCTGGAGCAGGGACTGGATGGACAGTACACCCACCTCTAGCCGGCAACCTAGCTCATGCAGGAGCATCCGTAGATCTAACTATTTTTTCACTACACCTAGCAGGTGTCCCCTCAATCTTAGGTGCTATTAATTTTATTACTACTATTATTAATATAAAACCCCCTGCTCTATCCCAATATCAAACACCCCTATTTGTCTGATCGGTCTTAATCACTGCTGTATTGCTACTTCTATCACTACCAGTTTTAGCAGCAGGCATCACTATACTACTGACAGATCGAAATCTGAACACCACATTTTTTGACCCCGCCGGAGGAGGGGATCCTATCTTATATCAACACCTATTCTGATTTTTCGGTCACCCAGAAGTCTACATTTTAATTTTACCCGGGTTTGGAATAATTTCACATATTGTTACCTACTACTCAGGTAAAAAAGAACCTTTTGGCTACATGGGAATAGTCTGAGCTATAACATCAATTGGCTTTCTGGGCTTTATCGTATGAGCCCATCCCATGTTTACTGTGGGGATAGATGTGGACACACGAGCATACTTTACATCAGCTACTATAATTATTGCTATTCCCACTGGGGTAAAAGTATTTAGCTGACTGGCCACTCTTCATGGAGGTAATATCAAATGGTCCCCTGCTATGCTATGAGCTCTGGGATTCGTTTTCCTATTCACCGTAGGAGGCTTAACAGGAATTGTACTAGCAAATTCCTCATTAGATATTGTTCTTCACGACACATACTACGTAGTAGCCCACTTCCACTATGTCTTGTCAATAGGAGCAGTATTTGCTCTCATAGGAGGCTTCGTCCATTGATTCCCCCTATTCTCAGGGTATACTCTCGATAACACTTGGGCAAAAATTCATTTTACGATTATGTTCGTAGGTGTCAATATAACGTTTTTCCCTCAGCATTTTCTAGGCCTGTCCGGAATGCCTCGACGTTATTCTGACTACCCAGACGCATATACAACTTGAAACACAATCTCCTCAATAGGCTCTTTTATTTCACTAACAGCAGTAATATTAATAGTTTGTATAGTGTGAGAAGCTTTTGCATCAAAGCGAGAAGTGGCCATAGTGGAACTAACCACAACTAATCTTGAATGGCTGCATGGATGTCCCCCTCCATATCACACATTTGAAGAGCCAACCTGTGTGCTGTTAAAATAAGAAAGGAAGGAATCGAACCTCCTTAGACTGGTTTCAAGCCAATACCATAACCATTATGTCTTTCTCAATCAAGAAGTATTAGTAAAACAATTACATGACTCTGTCAAGGTTAAATTATAGGTTTAAGCCCTATGTACTTCCATGGCATACCCCTTCCAACTAGGTTTTCAAGATGCTACATCCCCCATCATAGAAGAGCTCCTACACTTCCATGATCACACACTAATAATTGTATTCCTAATTAGCTCCCTAGTCCTTTATATCATCTCACTAATACTAACAACCAAACTCACGCACACAAGCACAATGGATGCCCAAGAAGTAGAAACCATCTGAACCATTTTACCAGCTATCATCTTAATTCTCATTGCCCTACCCTCCTTACGAATTCTCTATATAATAGACGAGATTAATAGCCCCTCTCTTACTGTAAAGACCATGGGACATCAATGGTATTGAAGCTATGAATACACTGACTCTGAAGACCTAAGCTTTGACTCCTGTATAATTCCCACTCAAGAGCCAAAGCCCGGAGAACTCCGACTATTAGAAGTTGATAACCGAGTAGCACTACCAATAGAAGTGACCATTCGCGTGTTAATCTCGTCAGAAGACGTACTACACTCATGAGCCGTCCCATCCCTGGGCCTAAAAACTGATGCTATTCCAGGCCGACTAAACCAAACAACCCTAATGGGTACACGACCTGGACTCTATTATGGTCAGTGCTCAGAGATCTGCGGCTCAAACCACAGTTTTATGCCCATTGTTCTTGAACTAGTCCCATTAGCATATTTTGAAAAATGATCTGCGTCTATACTGTAAATTCATTAAGAAGCTAAACTAGCGTTAACCTTTTAAGTTAAAAACTGGGAGTTTAAACCTCCCCTTAATGACATGCCACAGTTAGATACATCAACCTGATTCATCACTATTATTTCAAGAATTATAACACTATTTATTATATTTCAACTAAAAATCTCAAAACACCTGTATCCTTCAAGCCCGGAACCCAAATCTACAGCTGCACTAAAACAGCCTAACCCTTGAGAAAAAAAAAAAGGAACGAAAATCTATTCACCTCTTTCACTACCCCAACAATAATAGGATTGCCTGTTGTCGTATTAATTATGATGTTCCCCAGCATTCTATTCCCCTCACCTAACCGACTAATTAATAACCGTTTAGTCTCACTTCAACAGTGATTAGTACAACTAACTTCAAAACAAATACTAGCCATTCACAATCACAAAGGACAAACTTGGGCCCTAATACTCATAGCTCTCATTTTATTTATTGGATCAACAAACCTGTTAGGTCTACTGCCTCACTCATTTACTCCAACTACCCAATTATCAATAAACTTAGGAATAGCTATTCCCCTATGAGCCGGTACCGTAATCACCGGGTTTCGCCACAAAACTAAAGCGTCCCTGGCCCACTTTTCTACCACAAGGAACACCAATCCCCCTGATCCCTATGCTTGTAATTATTGAAACCATTAGCCTTTTTATCCAGCCCGTGGCTCTGGCCGTACGACTTACAGCTAACATTACTGCAGGCCACCTATTCATACACTTAATTGGAGGAGCTGCTCTGGCCCTAACAAACATTAGTACCTCTGTTGCTTTAATTACCTTTATTATCCTCATCCTACTGACAATCCTTGAATTTGCTGTGGCTCTAATCCAAGCCTACGTCTTTACCCTACTTGTAAGCCTGTATCTACATGACAATACTATCAAACCCACGCCATACCATATGGTTAACCCCAGTCCATGGCCACTTACGGGAGCCCTTTCAGCCCTACTGATAACTTCAGGTCTGGCCATATGATTTCACTACAACTCAATACTATTATTGACCCTAGGTATAACCACTAACCTACTGACTATATATCAATGGTGACGAGACATTATTCGGGAAAGCACATTCCAAGGTCACCACACACCCATCGTTCAAAAGGTCTCCGTTATGGAATAATTCTCTTTATCACCTCAGACGTATTCTTCTTCGCAGGCTTTGTCTGGGCCTTCTACCACTCAAGTCTAGCCCCAACTCCTGAATTGGGAGGATGCTGACCACCAACAGGTATTATTCCCCTAAACCCCCTAGAAGTCCCACTACTCAATACCTCCGTACTTCTAGCTTCCCGAGTGTCAGTCACCTGAGCTCACCACAGCTTAATAGAAGGGAATCGAAAACACATACTCCAAGCACTATTTATTACAATCTCCCTAGGAGTCTACTTCACCCTCCTCCAAGCCTCCGAATACTATGAAACATCATTCACAATCTCAGACGGAGTCTACGGATCCACCTTCTTCATGGCTACAGGATTCCACGGACTACACGTAATTATCGGCTCTACCTTCCTAATTGTATGCTTCTTGCGCCAACTAAAAGATCACTTCACATCGAGCCACCACTTTGGATTGAAGCCGCTTGCTTGAGATTGACATTTCGTAGACGTGGTTTGACTATTCCTATACGTTTCTATTTATTGATGAGGATCCTATTCCTTAGTATTAACAAGTACAGTTGACCTTCCAATCAACCAGTTTCGGTATAATCCGAAAGGGAATAACAAACGTAATACTCGCCCTGCTCACCAATACACTTCTACCCACACTACTTGCACTCATCGCATTCTGACTACCCCAACTAAATATCTATGCAGAAAAAGCAAGTCCTTATGAATGTGGATTTGACCCCATAGGATCCGCCCCGCCTGCCTTTCTCTATAAAATTTTTCTTAGTAGCGATTACATTCTTGCTATTTGACCTAGAAATTGCACTACTACGCCCTCTTCCTTGGGCCTCACAAACAAACAAATTATCAACCATACTTACCATAGCTCTTCTACTAATCTCTCTATTAGCCGCAAGCCTAGCCTACGAATGAACCCAAAAAGGACTAGAGTGAACTGAATATGATAATTAGTTTAAACTAAAACAATGATTTCGACTCATTAGATTGTAGCTTACCCTATAATTATCAGATGTCCATAGTCTATATTAATATCTTCCTGGCTTTCCTCATGTCACTTATAGGACTACTGATGTACCGATCCCACCTAATATCTTCCCTCCTAGGTCTAGAAGGCATAATACTATCCCTATTTATCATGATAACCGTGGCAATTCTAAATAATCACTTCACACTAGCTAGCATGACTCCTATCATCCTGCTCGTATTTGCAGCCTGCGAGGCGGCACTGGGCTTATCCCTACTAGTAATGGTATCAAACACATATGGCACCGACTATGTACAAAACTTAAGCCTCCTACAATGCTAAAAATTATTGTCCCTACTGCCATACTCATACCGATAACATGACTATCAAAACCCAACATACTCTGAATTAACTCAACTACCTATAGCCTTCTGATCAGCCTTATTAGCCTCTCCTATTTAAATCAACTAGGGCGACAACAGCCTAAATCTCTCATTACTATTTTTCTCAGAACTCACCTCTCTGCACCTCTACTAGTATTAACAACATGACTCCTACCACTGATGCTCATGGCTAGTCAATCACACCTGTCAAAAAGAGACCTTAGCCCGAAAAAAAACTATACATCACAATACTTATTATCTTACAACTTCTCTTAATTATAACATTCACCGCCACAGAACTAATTATATTCTACATTCTATTTGAAGCCACATTAATCCCCACCCTCATTATTATCACTCGATGGGGTAATCAAACGGAGCGACTAAACGCTGGCCTATACTTTCTATTCTACACCTTGGTAGGCTCACATACCCCCTCCTAGTCGCACTACTATACATCCAAAACACAACAGGGACCTTAAATTTCCTAATCATTCAATCATTCAACCACCTTCCTATGAATCCGAGCATCTTACCCACGATTCCGATATGACCAATTAATACACCTCTTATGAAATAGCTTTCTACTCCCTTACCCCTAGCCCTATGTATATGACACGTCTCCCTACCCATCAGTACAGCAAGCATTCCACCCTCAAACATAAGAAATATGTCTGACAAAAGAGTTACTTTGATAGAGTAAAACTTAGAGGTTTATTTCTAGAATTATAGGAATCGAACCTAATCCTAAGAATCCAAAAATCTTCGTGCTACCAATATTACAACCACATTCTAAAGTAAGGTCAGCTAAATAAGCTATCGGGCCCATACCCCGAAAATGTTGGTTTATACCCTCCCATACTAATCAAACCCCTATTTTTATTATCATTATATCAACACGTTATTTCAGGAACTATAATCGTAATAACAGCCTCCCATTGACTTATAGTCTGAATCGGCCTCGAAATAAACCTATTAGCCATTATTCCCATCCTCATAAAAAAATATAATCCACGAGCCATAGAAGCAGCCACAAAATATTTCCTGACACAAGCAACTGCTTCAGTACTCTAATAATAGGAATCATCATCAACCTACTGCATTCAGGACAATGAACTGTATCAAAAGATCTCAACCCCATAGCATCTATCATAATAACAACCGCCTTAGCAATAAAACTAGGACTAGCCCCATTCCACTTCTGAGTGCCCGAAGTTACACAAGGAATCTCCATATCCTCAGGCCTAATCCTACTCACATGACAAAAAATTGCTCCACTATCAATCCTATACCAAATCTCACCCACCATCAATCCCAACCTACTCCTAACAATAGCCATCGTATCAGTTATAGTCGGAGGCTGAGGAGGACTTAACAAACCCAACTACGAAAAATTATAGCATATTCCTCAATTGCCCACATAGGCTGAATAGCAGCCATCATAATATATAGCCCCACAATAATAATTTTAAACCTGACCATCTACATCATCATAACACTAACCACCTTCATATTATTCATACACAACTCCACCACCACAACATCATCCCTATCACAAACATGAAACAAAACACCCCTAATCACCTCATTTATCCTAGTACTAATAATGTCTCCTAGGCGGCCTTCCTCCACTCTCCGGCTTCATCCCAAAATGAATAATCATTCCGGGACTAACTAAAAACGAAATAATTATAATGCCCACACTACTAGACTATAACAGCACTACTTAACCTGTACTTCTACATACGACTAACGTATACCACTGCACTGACTTTATTCCCCTCAAACAACTGTATAAAAATAAAATGACGATTCGAGTGCACAGAAAAACAATCCTTTTACCCCCCCCCCCTCCCTTAATTGTAATATCCACCATGCTACTTACCACTCGCACCATACTATCCATCCTTAGATTAGAAGTTTAGGTTAAATTAGACCAAGAGCCTTCAAAGCTCTAAGTAAGCCCTAACAGACTTAACTTCTGCATACCAATTAATCCTAAGGACTGCAAGAATCTATCTTACATCAATTGATTGCAAATCAAACACTTTAATTAAGCTAAGCCCTTACTAGATTGGTGGGCCCCAACCCCACGAAATTTTAGTTAACAGCTAAATACCCTAGTCCACTGGCTTCAATCTACTTCTCCCGCCGTCTAGAAAAAAAAGGCGGGAGAAGCCCCGGCAGCGTCAAGCTGCTTCTTTGAATTTGCAATTCAATATGACATTCACTGCAGGACTTGGTAAAAAGAGGACTGAACCTCTGTCTTTAGATTTACAGTCTAATGCTTACTCAGCCATTTTACCTATGTTCATAAACCGCTGACTATTTTCAACCAATCACAAAGATATTGGAACTCTTTACCTTCTATTTGGCGCCTGGGCCGGTATGGTAGGGACCGCTCTCAGTCTCTTCATCCGAGCCGAACTGGGTCAACCTGGCACGCTACTAGGGGACGACCAAATTTATAATGTAGTCGTCACCGCCCATGCCTTTGTAATAATCTTCTTTATAGTAATGCCTATTATGATTGGAGGATTCGGAAACTGATTGGTTCCACTAATAATTGGAGCCCCCGATATAGCATTCCCTCGAATGAATAATATGAGCTTCTGACTCCTTCCCCCCGTCTTTCCTACTTTTGCTCGCATCATCTATGGTAGAGGCTGGAGCAGGGACTGGATGGACAGTACACCCACCTCTAGCCGGCAACCTAGCTCATGCAGGAGCATCCGTAGATCTAACTATTTTTTCACTACACCTAGCAGGTGTCCCCTCAATCTTAGGTGCTATTAATTTTATTACTACTATTATTAATATAAAACCCCCTGCTCTATCCCAATATCAAACACCCCTATTTGTCTGATCGGTCTTAATCACTGCTGTATTGCTACTTCTATCACTACCAGTTTTAGCAGCAGGCATCACTATACTACTGACAGATCGAAATCTGAACACCACATTTTTTGACCCCGCCGGAGGAGGGGATCCTATCTTATATCAACACCTATTCTGATTTTTCGGTCACCCAGAAGTCTACATTTTAATTTTACCCGGGTTTGGAATAATTTCACATATTGTTACCTACTACTCAGGTAAAAAAGAACCTTTTGGCTACATGGGAATAGTCTGAGCTATAACATCAATTGGCTTTCTGGGCTTTATCGTATGAGCCCATCCCATGTTTACTGTGGGGATAGATGTGGACACACGAGCATACTTTACATCAGCTACTATAATTATTGCTATTCCCACTGGGGTAAAAGTATTTAGCTGACTGGCCACTCTTCATGGAGGTAATATCAAATGGTCCCCTGCTATGCTATGAGCTCTGGGATTCGTTTTCCTATTCACCGTAGGAGGCTTAACAGGAATTGTACTAGCAAATTCCTCATTAGATATTGTTCTTCACGACACATACTACGTAGTAGCCCACTTCCACTATGTCTTGTCAATAGGAGCAGTATTTGCTCTCATAGGAGGCTTCGTCCATTGATTCCCCCTATTCTCAGGGTATACTCTCGATAACACTTGGGCAAAAATTCATTTTACGATTATGTTCGTAGGTGTCAATATAACGTTTTTCCCTCAGCATTTTCTAGGCCTGTCCGGAATGCCTCGACGTTATTCTGACTACCCAGACGCATATACAACTTGAAACACAATCTCCTCAATAGGCTCTTTTATTTCACTAACAGCAGTAATATTAATAGTTTGTATAGTGTGAGAAGCTTTTGCATCAAAGCGAGAAGTGGCCATAGTGGAACTAACCACAACTAATCTTGAATGGCTGCATGGATGTCCCCCTCCATATCACACATTTGAAGAGCCAACCTGTGTGCTGTTAAAATAAGAAAGGAAGGAATCGAACCTCCTTAGACTGGTTTCAAGCCAATACCATAACCATTATGTCTTTCTCAATCAAGAAGTATTAGTAAAACAATTACATGACTCTGTCAAGGTTAAATTATAGGTTTAAGCCCTATGTACTTCCATGGCATACCCCTTCCAACTAGGTTTTCAAGATGCTACATCCCCCATCATAGAAGAGCTCCTACACTTCCATGATCACACACTAATAATTGTATTCCTAATTAGCTCCCTAGTCCTTTATATCATCTCACTAATACTAACAACCAAACTCACGCACACAAGCACAATGGATGCCCAAGAAGTAGAAACCATCTGAACCATTTTACCAGCTATCATCTTAATTCTCATTGCCCTACCCTCCTTACGAATTCTCTATATAATAGACGAGATTAATAGCCCCTCTCTTACTGTAAAGACCATGGGACATCAATGGTATTGAAGCTATGAATACACTGACTCTGAAGACCTAAGCTTTGACTCCTGTATAATTCCCACTCAAGAGCCAAAGCCCGGAGAACTCCGACTATTAGAAGTTGATAACCGAGTAGCACTACCAATAGAAGTGACCATTCGCGTGTTAATCTCGTCAGAAGACGTACTACACTCATGAGCCGTCCCATCCCTGGGCCTAAAAACTGATGCTATTCCAGGCCGACTAAACCAAACAACCCTAATGGGTACACGACCTGGACTCTATTATGGTCAGTGCTCAGAGATCTGCGGCTCAAACCACAGTTTTATGCCCATTGTTCTTGAACTAGTCCCATTAGCATATTTTGAAAAATGATCTGCGTCTATACTGTAAATTCATTAAGAAGCTAAACTAGCGTTAACCTTTTAAGTTAAAAACTGGGAGTTTAAACCTCCCCTTAATGACATGCCACAGTTAGATACATCAACCTGATTCATCACTATTATTTCAAGAATTATAACACTATTTATTATATTTCAACTAAAAATCTCAAAACACCTGTATCCTTCAAGCCCGGAACCCAAATCTACAGCTGCACTAAAACAGCCTAACCCTTGAGAAAAAAAAAAAGGAACGAAAATCTATTCACCTCTTTCACTACCCCAACAATAATAGGATTGCCTGTTGTCGTATTAATTATGATGTTCCCCAGCATTCTATTCCCCTCACCTAACCGACTAATTAATAACCGTTTAGTCTCACTTCAACAGTGATTAGTACAACTAACTTCAAAACAAATACTAGCCATTCACAATCACAAAGGACAAACTTGGGCCCTAATACTCATAGCTCTCATTTTATTTATTGGATCAACAAACCTGTTAGGTCTACTGCCTCACTCATTTACTCCAACTACCCAATTATCAATAAACTTAGGAATAGCTATTCCCCTATGAGCCGGTACCGTAATCACCGGGTTTCGCCACAAAACTAAAGCGTCCCTGGCCCACTTTTCTACCACAAGGAACACCAATCCCCCTGATCCCTATGCTTGTAATTATTGAAACCATTAGCCTTTTTATCCAGCCCGTGGCTCTGGCCGTACGACTTACAGCTAACATTACTGCAGGCCACCTATTCATACACTTAATTGGAGGAGCTGCTCTGGCCCTAACAAACATTAGTACCTCTGTTGCTTTAATTACCTTTATTATCCTCATCCTACTGACAATCCTTGAATTTGCTGTGGCTCTAATCCAAGCCTACGTCTTTACCCTACTTGTAAGCCTGTATCTACATGACAATACTTAATGACCCATCAAACCCACGCATACCATATGGTTAACCCCAGTCCATGGCCACTTACGGGAGCCCTTTCAGCCCTACTGATAACTTCAGGTCTGGCCATATGATTTCACTACAACTCAATACTATTATTGACCCTAGGTATAACCACTAACCTACTGACTATATATCAATGGTGACGAGACATTATTCGGGAAAGCACATTCCAAGGTCACCACACACCCATCGTTCAAAAAGGTCTCCGTTATGGAATAATTCTCTTTATCACCTCAGACGTATTCTTCTTCGCAGGCTTTGTCTGGGCCTTCTACCACTCAAGTCTAGCCCCAACTCCTGAATTGGGAGGATGCTGACCACCAACAGGTATTATTCCCCTAAACCCCCTAGAAGTCCCACTACTCAATACCTCCGTACTTCTAGCTTCCGGAGTGTCAGTCACCTGAGCTCACCACAGCTTAATAGAAGGGAATCGAAAACACATACTCCAAGCACTATTTATTACAATCTCCCTAGGAGTCTACTTCACCCTCCTCCAAGCCTCCGAATACTATGAAACATCATTCACAATCTCAGACGGAGTCTACGGATCCACCTTCTTCATGGCTACAGGATTCCACGGACTACACGTAATTATCGGCTCTACCTTCCTAATTGTATGCTTCTTGCGCCAACTAAAAGATCACTTCACATCGAGCCACCACTTTGGATTTGAAGCCGCTTGCTTGAGATTGACATTTCGTAGACGTGGTTTGACTATTCCTATACGTTTCTATTTATTGATGAGGATCCTATTCCTTTAGTATTAACAAGTACAGTTGACTTCCAATCAACCAGTTTCGGTATAATCCGAAAGGGAATAACAAACGTAATACTCGCCCTGCTCACCAATACACTTCTACCCACACTACTTGCACTCATCGCATTCTGACTACCCCAACTAAATATCTATGCAGAAAAAGCAAGTCCTTATGAATGTGGATTTGACCCCATAGGATCCGCCCGCCTGCCTTTCTCTATAAAATTTTTCTTAGTAGCGATTACATTCTTGCTATTTGACCTAGAAATTGCACTACTACGCCCTCTTCCTTGGGCCTCACAAACAAACAAATTATCAACCATACTTACCATAGCTCTTCTACTAATCTCTCTATTAGCCGCAAGCCTAGCCTACGAATGAACCCAAAAAGGACTAGAGTGAACTGAATATGATAATTAGTTTAAACTAAAACAAATGATTTCGACTCATTAGATTGTAGCTTACCCTATAATTATCAGATGTCCATAGTCTATATTAATATCTTCCTGGCTTTCCTCATGTCACTTATAGGACTACTGATGTACCGATCCCACCTAATATCTTCCCTCCTAGGTCTAGAAGGCATAATACTATCCCTATTTATCATGATAACCGTGGCAATTCTAAATAATCACTTCACACTAGCTAGCATGACTCCTATCATCCTGCTCGTATTTGCAGCCTGCGAGGCGGCACTGGGCTTATCCCTACTAGTAATGGTATCAAACACATATGGCACCGACTATGTACAAAACTTAAGCCTCCTACAATGCTAAAAATTATTGTCCCTACTGCCATACTCATACCGATAACATGACTATCAAAACCCAACATACTCTGAATTAACTCAACTACCTATAGCCTTCTGATCAGCCTTATTAGCCTCTCCTATTTAAATCAACTAGGCGACAACAGCCTAAATCTCTCATTACTATTTTTCTCAGACTCACTCTCTGCACCTCTACTAGTATTAACAACATGACTCCTACCACTGATGCTCATGGCTAGTCAATCACACCTGTCAAAAGAGACCTTAGCCCGAAAAAAAACTATACATCACAATACTTATTATCTTACAACTTCTCTTAATTATAACATTCACCGCCACAGAACTAATTATATTCTACATTCTATTTGAAGCCACATTAATCCCCACCCTCATTATTATCACTCGATGGGGTAATCAAACGGAGCGACTAAACGCTGGCCTATACTTTCTATTCTACACCTTGGTAGGCTCACTACCCCTCCTAGTCGCACTACTATACATCCAAAACACAACAGGGACCTTAAATTTCCTAATCATTCAATCATTCAACCACCTTCCTATGAATCCGAGCATCTTACCCACGATTCCGATATGACCAATTAATACACCTCTTATGAAATAGCTTTCTACCCCTTACCCTAGCCCTATGTATATGACACGTCTCCCTACCCATCAGTACAGCAAGCATTCCACCTCAAACATAAGAAATATGTCTGACAAAAGAGTTACTTTGATAGAGTAAAACTTAGAGGTTT
Source organism: Panthera pardus (assembly GCF_024362965.1). NCBI lineage: Eukaryota > Metazoa > Chordata > Mammalia > Carnivora > Felidae > Panthera > Panthera pardus. The sequence goes on from NW_026526993.1 coordinate 23,054, forward strand.
ATTTCTAGAATTATAGGAATCGAACCTAATCCTAAGAATCCAAAAATCTTCGTGCTACCAATATTACACCACATTCTAAAGTAAGGTCAGCTAAATAAGCTATCGGGCCCATACCCCGAAAATGTTGGTTTATACCCTTCCCATACTAATCAAACCCCCTATTTTTATTATCATTATATCAACCGTTATTTCAGGAACTATAATCGTAATAACAGCCTCCCATTGACTTATAGTCTGAATCGGCCTCGAAATAAACCTATTAGCCATTATTCCCATCCTCATAAAAAAATATAATCCACGAGCCATAGAAGCAGCCACAAAATATTTCCTGACACAAGCAACTGCTTCAGTACTCCTAATAATAGGAATCATCATCAACCTACTGCATTCAGGACAATGAACTGTATCAAAAGATCTCAACCCCATAGCATCTATCATAATAACAACCGCCTTAGCAATAAAACTAGGACTAGCCCCATTCCACTTCTGAGTGCCCGAAGTTACACAAGGAATCTCCATATCCTCAGGCCTAATCCTACTCACATGACAAAAAATTGCTCCACTATCAATCCTATACCAAATCTCACCCACCATCAATCCCAACCTACTCCTAACAATAGCCATCGTATCAGTTATAGTCGGAGGCTGAGGAGGACTTAACCAAACCCAACTACGAAAAATTATAGCATATTCCTCAATTGCCCACATAGGCTGAATAGCAGCCATCATAATATATAGCCCCACAATAATAATTTTAAACCTGACCATCTACATCATCATAACACTAACCACCTTCATATTATTCATACACAACTCCACCACCACAACATCATCCCTATCACAAACATGAAACAAAACACCCCTAATCACCTCATTTATCCTAGTACTAATAATGTCTCTAGGCGGCCTTCCTCCACTCTCCGGCTTCATCCCAAAATGAATAATCATTCCGGGACTAACTAAAAACGAAATAATTATAATGCCCACACTACTAGCTATAACAGCACTACTTAACCTGTACTTCTACATACGACTAACGTATACCACTGCACTGACTATATTCCCCTCAAACAACTGTATAAAAATAAAATGACGATTCGAGTGCACAGAAAAAACAATCCTTTTACCCCCCCCCCTCCCTTAATTGTAATATCCACCATGCTACTTACCACTCGCACCAATACTATCCATCCTAGATTAGAAGTTTAGGTTAAATTAGACCAAGAGCCTTCAAAGCTCTAAGTAAGCCCTAACAGACTTAACTTCTGCATACCAATTAATCCTAAGGACTGCAAGAATCTATCTTACATCAATTGATTGCAAATCAAACACTTTAATTAAGCTAAGCCCTTACTAGATTGGTGGGCCCCAACCCCACGAAATTTTAGTTAACAGCTAAATACCCTAGTCCACTGGCTTCAATCTACTTCTCCCGCCGTCTAGAAAAAAAAGGCGGGAGAAGCCCCGGCAGCGTCAAGCTGCTTCTTTGAATTTGCAATTCAATATGACATTCACTGCAGGACTTGGTAAAAAGAGGACTGAACCTCTGTCTTTAGATTTACAGTCTAATGCTTACTCAGCCATTTTACCTATGTTCATAAACCGCTGACTATTTTCAACCAATCACAAAGATATTGGAACTCTTTACCTTCTATTTGGCGCCTGGGCCGGTATGGTAGGGACCGCTCTCAGTCTCTTCATCCGAGCCGAACTGGGTCAACCTGGCACGCTACTAGGGGACGACCAAATTTATAATGTAGTCGTCACCGCCCATGCCTTTGTAATAATCTTCTTTATAGTAATGCCTATTATGATTGGAGGATTCGGAAACTGATTGGTTCCACTAATAATTGGAGCCCCCGATATAGCATTCCCTCGAATGAATAATATGAGCTTCTGACTCCTTCCCCCGTCTTTCCTACTTTTGCTCGCATCATCTATGGTAGAGGCTGGAGCAGGGACTGGATGGACAGTACACCCACCTCTAGCCGGCAACCTAGCTCATGCAGGAGCATCCGTAGATCTAACTATTTTTTCACTACACCTAGCAGGTGTCCCCTCAATCTTAGGTGCTATTAATTTTATTACTACTATTATTAATATAAAACCCCCTGCTCTATCCCAATATCAAACACCCCTATTTGTCTGATCGGTCTTAATCACTGCTGTATTGCTACTTCTATCACTACCAGTTTTAGCAGCAGGCATCACTATACTACTGACAGATCGAAATCTGAACACCACATTTTTTGACCCCGCCGGAGGAGGGGATCCTATCTTATATCAACACCTATTCTGATTTTTCGGTCACCCAGAAGTCTACATTTTAATTTTACCCGGGTTTGGAATAATTTCACATATTGTTACCTACTACTCAGGTAAAAAAGAACCTTTTGGCTACATGGGAATAGTCTGAGCTATAACATCAATTGGCTTTCTGGGCTTTATCGTATGAGCCCATCCCATGTTTACTGTGGGGATAGATGTGGACACACGAGCATACTTTACATCAGCTACTATAATTATTGCTATTCCCACTGGGGTAAAAGTATTTAGCTGACTGGCCACTCTTCATGGAGGTAATATCAAATGGTCCCCTGCTATGCTATGAGCTCTGGGATTCGTTTTCCTATTCACCGTAGGAGGCTTAACAGGAATTGTACTAGCAAATTCCTCATTAGATATTGTTCTTCACGACACATACTACGTAGTAGCCCACTTCCACTATGTCTTGTCAATAGGAGCAGTATTTGCTCTCATAGGAGGCTTCGTCCATTGATTCCCCCTATTCTCAGGGTATACTCTCGATAACACTTGGGCAAAAATTCATTTTACGATTATGTTCGTAGGTGTCAATATAACGTTTTTCCCTCAGCATTTTCTAGGCCTGTCCGGAATGCCTCGACGTTATTCTGACTACCCAGACGCATATACAACTTGAAACACAATCTCCTCAATAGGCTCTTTTATTTCACTAACAGCAGTAATATTAATAGTTTGTATAGTGTGAGAAGCTTTTGCATCAAAGCGAGAAGTGGCCATAGTGGAACTAACCACAACTAATCTTGAATGGCTGCATGGATGTCCCCCTCCATATCACACATTTGAAGAGCCAACCTGTGTGCTGTTAAAATAAGAAAGGAAGGAATCGAACCTCCTTAGACTGGTTTCAAGCCAATACCATAACCATTATGTCTTTCTCAATCAAGAAGTATTAGTAAAACAATTACATGACTCTGTCAAGGTTAAATTATAGGTTTAAGCCCTATGTACTTCCATGGCATACCCCTTCCAACTAGGTTTTCAAGATGCTACATCCCCCATCATAGAAGAGCTCCTACACTTCCATGATCACACACTAATAATTGTATTCCTAATTAGCTCCCTAGTCCTTTATATCATCTCACTAATACTAACAACCAAACTCACGCACACAAGCACAATGGATGCCCAAGAAGTAGAAACCATCTGAACCATTTTACCAGCTATCATCTTAATTCTCATTGCCCTACCCTCCTTACGAATTCTCTATATAATAGACGAGATTAATAGCCCCTCTCTTACTGTAAAGACCATGGGACATCAATGGTATTGAAGCTATGAATACACTGACTCTGAAGACCTAAGCTTTGACTCCTGTATAATTCCCACTCAAGAGCCAAAGCCCGGAGAACTCCGACTATTAGAAGTTGATAACCGAGTAGCACTACCAATAGAAGTGACCATTCGCGTGTTAATCTCGTCAGAAGACGTACTACACTCATGAGCCGTCCCATCCCTGGGCCTAAAAACTGATGCTATTCCAGGCCGACTAAACCAAACAACCCTAATGGGTACACGACCTGGACTCTATTATGGTCAGTGCTCAGAGATCTGCGGCTCAAACCACAGTTTTATGCCCATTGTTCTTGAACTAGTCCCATTAGCATATTTTGAAAAATGATCTGCGTCTATACTGTAAATTCATTAAGAAGCTAAACTAGCGTTAACCTTTTAAGTTAAAAACTGGGAGTTTAAACCTCCCCTTAATGACATGCCACAGTTAGATACATCAACCTGATTCATCACTATTATTTCAAGAATTATAACACTATTTATTATATTTCAACTAAAAATCTCAAAACACCTGTATCCTTCAAGCCCGGAACCCAAATCTACAGCTGCACTAAAACAGCCTAACCCTTGAGAAAAAAAAAAAGGAACGAAAATCTATTCACCTCTTTCACTACCCCAACAATAATAGGATTGCCTGTTGTCGTATTAATTATGATGTTCCCCAGCATTCTATTCCCCTCACCTAACCGACTAATTAATAACCGTTTAGTCTCACTTCAACAGTGATTAGTACAACTAACTTCAAAACAAATACTAGCCATTCACAATCACAAAGGACAAACTTGGGCCCTAATACTCATAGCTCTCATTTTATTTATTGGATCAACAAACCTGTTAGGTCTACTGCCTCACTCATTTACTCCAACTACCCAATTATCAATAAACTTAGGAATAGCTATTCCCCTATGAGCCGGTACCGTAATCACCGGGTTTCGCCACAAAACTAAAGCGTCCCTGGCCCACTTTTCTACCACAAGGAACACCAATCCCCCTGATCCCTATGCTTGTAATTATTGAAACCATTAGCCTTTTTATCCAGCCCGTGGCTCTGGCCGTACGACTTACAGCTAACATTACTGCAGGCCACCTATTCATACACTTAATTGGAGGAGCTGCTCTGGCCCTAACAAACATTAGTACCTCTGTTGCTTTAATTACCTTTATTATCCTCATCCTACTGACAATCCTTGAATTTGCTGTGGCTCTAATCCAAGCCTACGTCTTTACCCTACTTGTAAGCCTGTATCTACATGACAATACTTAATGACCCATCAAACCCACGCATACCATATGGTTAACCCCAGTCCATGGCCACTTACGGGAGCCCTTTCAGCCCTACTGATAACTTCAGGTCTGGCCATATGATTTCACTACAACTCAATACTATTATTGACCCTAGGTATAACCACTAACCTACTGACTATATATCAATGGTGACGAGACATTATTCGGGAAAGCACATTCCAAGGTCACCACACACCCATCGTTCAAAAAGGTCTCCGTTATGGAATAATTCTCTTTATCACCTCAGACGTATTCTTCTTCGCAGGCTTTGTCTGGGCCTTCTACCACTCAAGTCTAGCCCCAACTCCTGAATTGGGAGGATGCTGACCACCAACAGGTATTATTCCCCTAAACCCCCTAGAAGTCCCACTACTCAATACCTCCGTACTTCTAGCTTCCGGAGTGTCAGTCACCTGAGCTCACCACAGCTTAATAGAAGGGAATCGAAAACACATACTCCAAGCACTATTTATTACAATCTCCCTAGGAGTCTACTTCACCCTCCTCCAAGCCTCCGAATACTATGAAACATCATTCACAATCTCAGACGGAGTCTACGGATCCACCTTCTTCATGGCTACAGGATTCCACGGACTACACGTAATTATCGGCTCTACCTTCCTAATTGTATGCTTCTTGCGCCAACTAAAAGATCACTTCACATCGAGCCACCACTTTGGATTTGAAGCCGCTTGCTTGAGATTGACATTTCGTAGACGTGGTTTGACTATTCCTATACGTTTCTATTTATTGATGAGGATCCTATTCCTTTAGTATTAACAAGTACAGTTGACTTCCAATCAACCAGTTTCGGTATAATCCGAAAGGGAATAACAAACGTAATACTCGCCCTGCTCACCAATACACTTCTACCCACACTACTTGCACTCATCGCATTCTGACTACCCCAACTAAATATCTATGCAGAAAAAGCAAGTCCTTATGAATGTGGATTTGACCCCATAGGATCCGCCCGCCTGCCTTTCTCTATAAAATTTTTCTTAGTAGCGATTACATTCTTGCTATTTGACCTAGAAATTGCACTACTACGCCCTCTTCCTTGGGCCTCACAAACAAACAAATTATCAACCATACTTACCATAGCTCTTCTACTAATCTCTCTATTAGCCGCAAGCCTAGCCTACGAATGAACCCAAAAAGGACTAGAGTGAACTGAATATGATAATTAGTTTAAACTAAAACAAATGATTTCGACTCATTAGATTGTAGCTTACCCTATAATTATCAGATGTCCATAGTCTATATTAATATCTTCCTGGCTTTCCTCATGTCACTTATAGGACTACTGATGTACCGATCCCACCTAATATCTTCCCTCCTAGGTCTAGAAGGCATAATACTATCCCTATTTATCATGATAACCGTGGCAATTCTAAATAATCACTTCACACTAGCTAGCATGACTCCTATCATCCTGCTCGTATTTGCAGCCTGCGAGGCGGCACTGGGCTTATCCCTACTAGTAATGGTATCAAACACATATGGCACCGACTATGTACAAAACTTAAGCCTCCTACAATGCTAAAAATTATTGTCCCTACTGCCATACTCATACCGATAACATGACTATCAAAACCCAACATACTCTGAATTAACTCAACTACCTATAGCCTTCTGATCAGCCTTATTAGCCTCTCCTATTTAAATCAACTAGGCGACAACAGCCTAAATCTCTCATTACTATTTTTCTCAGACTCACTCTCTGCACCTCTACTAGTATTAACAACATGACTCCTACCACTGATGCTCATGGCTAGTCAATCACACCTGTCAAAAGAGACCTTAGCCCGAAAAAAAACTATACATCACAATACTTATTATCTTACAACTTCTCTTAATTATAACATTCACCGCCACAGAACTAATTATATTCTACATTCTATTTGAAGCCACATTAATCCCCACCCTCATTATTATCACTCGATGGGGTAATCAAACGGAGCGACTAAACGCTGGCCTATACTTTCTATTCTACACCTTGGTAGGCTCACTACCCCTCCTAGTCGCACTACTATACATCCAAAACACAACAGGGACCTTAAATTTCCTAATCATTCAATCATTCAACCACCTTCCTATGAATCCGAGCATCTTACCCACGATTCCGATATGACCAATTAATACACCTCTTATGAAATAGCTTTCTACCCCTTACCCTAGCCCTATGTATATGACACGTCTCCCTACCCATCAGTACAGCAAGCATTCCACCTCAAACATAAGAAATATGTCTGACAAAAGAGTTACTTTGATAGAGTAAAACTTAGAGGTTTATTTCTAGAATTATAGGAATCGAACCTAATCCTAAGAATCCAAAAATCTTCGTGCTACCAATATTACACCACATTCTAAAGTAAGGTCAGCTAAATAAGCTATCGGGCCCATACCCCGAAAATGTTGGTTTATACCCTTCCCATACTAATCAAACCCCCTATTTTTATTATCATTATATCAACCGTTATTTCAGGAACTATAATCGTAATAACAGCCTCCCATTGACTTATAGTCTGAATCGGCCTCGAAATAAACCTATTAGCCATTATTCCCATCCTCATAAAAAAATATAATCCACGAGCCATAGAAGCAGCCACAAAATATTTCCTGACACAAGCAACTGCTTCAGTACTCCTAATAATAGGAATCATCATCAACCTACTGCATTCAGGACAATGAACTGTATCAAAAGATCTCAACCCCATAGCATCTATCATAATAACAACCGCCTTAGCAATAAAACTAGGACTAGCCCCATTCCACTTCTGAGTGCCCGAAGTTACACAAGGAATCTCCATATCCTCAGGCCTAATCCTACTCACATGACAAAAAATTGCTCCACTATCAATCCTATACCAAATCTCACCCACCATCAATCCCAACCTACTCCTAACAATAGCCATCGTATCAGTTATAGTCGGAGGCTGAGGAGGACTTAACCAAACCCAACTACGAAAAATTATAGCATATTCCTCAATTGCCCACATAGGCTGAATAGCAGCCATCATAATATATAGCCCCACAATAATAATTTTAAACCTGACCATCTACATCATCATAACACTAACCACCTTCATATTATTCATACACAACTCCACCACCACAACATCATCCCTATCACAAACATGAAACAAAACACCCCTAATCACCTCATTTATCCTAGTACTAATAATGTCTCTAGGCGGCCTTCCTCCACTCTCCGGCTTCATCCCAAAATGAATAATCATTCCGGGACTAACTAAAAACGAAATAATTATAATGCCCACACTACTAGCTATAACAGCACTACTTAACCTGTACTTCTACATACGACTAACGTATACCACTGCACTGACTATATTCCCCTCAAACAACTGTATAAAAATAAAATGACGATTCGAGTGCACAGAAAAAACAATCCTTTTACCCCCCCCCTCCCTTAATTGTAATATCCACCATGCTACTTACCACTCGCACCAATACTATCCATCCTAGATTAGAAGTTTAGGTTAAATTAGACCAAGAGCCTTCAAAGCTCTAAGTAAGCCCTAACAGACTTAACTTCTGCATACCAATTAATCCTAAGGACTGCAAGAATCTATCTTACATCAATTGATTGCAAATCAAACACTTTAATTAAGCTAAGCCCTTACTAGATTGGTGGGCCCCAACCCCACGAAATTTTAGTTAACAGCTAAATACCCTAGTCCACTGGCTTCAATCTACTTCTCCCGCCGTCTAGAAAAAAAAGGCGGGAGAAGCCCCGGCAGCGTCAAGCTGCTTCTTTGAATTTGCAATTCAATATGACATTCACTGCAGGACTTGGTAAAAAGAGGACTGAACCTCTGTCTTTAGATTTACAGTCTAATGCTTACTCAGCCATTTTACCTATGTTCATAAACCGCTGACTATTTTCAACCAATCACAAAGATATTGGAACTCTTTACCTTCTATTTGGCGCCTGGGCCGGTATGGTAGGGACCGCTCTCAGTCTCTTCATCCGAGCCGAACTGGGTCAACCTGGCACGCTACTAGGGGACGACCAAATTTATAATGTAGTCGTCACCGCCCATGCCTTTGTAATAATCTTCTTTATAGTAATGCCTATTATGATTGGAGGATTCGGAAACTGATTGGTTCCACTAATAATTGGAGCCCCCGATATAGCATTCCCTCGAATGAATAATATGAGCTTCTGACTCCTTCCCCCGTCTTTCCTACTTTTGCTCGCATCATCTATGGTAGAGGCTGGAGCAGGGACTGGATGGACAGTACACCCACCTCTAGCCGGCAACCTAGCTCATGCAGGAGCATCCGTAGATCTAACTATTTTTTCACTACACCTAGCAGGTGTCCCCTCAATCTTAGGTGCTATTAATTTTATTACTACTATTATTAATATAAAACCCCCTGCTCTATCCCAATATCAAACACCCCTATTTGTCTGATCGGTCTTAATCACTGCTGTATTGCTACTTCTATCACTACCAGTTTTAGCAGCAGGCATCACTATACTACTGACAGATCGAAATCTGAACACCACATTTTTTGACCCCGCCGGAGGAGGGGATCCTATCTTATATCAACACCTATTCTGATTTTTCGGTCACCCAGAAGTCTACATTTTAATTTTACCCGGGTTTGGAATAATTTCACATATTGTTACCTACTACTCAGGTAAAAAAGAACCTTTTGGCTACATGGGAATAGTCTGAGCTATAACATCAATTGGCTTTCTGGGCTTTATCGTATGAGCCCATCCCATGTTTACTGTGGGGATAGATGTGGACACACGAGCATACTTTACATCAGCTACTATAATTATTGCTATTCCCACTGGGGTAAAAGTATTTAGCTGACTGGCCACTCTTCATGGAGGTAATATCAAATGGTCCCCTGCTATGCTATGAGCTCTGGGATTCGTTTTCCTATTCACCGTAGGAGGCTTAACAGGAATTGTACTAGCAAATTCCTCATTAGATATTGTTCTTCACGACACATACTACGTAGTAGCCCACTTCCACTATGTCTTGTCAATAGGAGCAGTATTTGCTCTCATAGGAGGCTTCGTCCATTGATTCCCCCTATTCTCAGGGTATACTCTCGATAACACTTGGGCAAAAATTCATTTTACGATTATGTTCGTAGGTGTCAATATAACGTTTTTCCCTCAGCATTTTCTAGGCCTGTCCGGAATCCCTCGACGTTATTCTGACTACCCAGACGCATATACAACTTGAAACACAATCTCCTCAATAGGCTCTTTTATTTCACTAACAGCAGTAATATTAATAGTTTGTATAGTGTGAGAAGCTTTTGCATCAAAGCGAGAAGTGGCCATAGTGGAACTAACCACAACTAATCTTGAATGGCTGCATGGATGTCCCCCTCCATATCACACATTTGAAGAGCCAACCTGTGTGCTGTTAAAATAAGAAAGGAAGGAATCGAACCTCCTTAGACTGGTTTCAAGCCAATACCATAACCATTATGTCTTTCTCAATCAAGAAGTATTAGTAAAACAATTACATGACTCTGTCAAGGTTAAATTATAGGTTTAAGCCCTATGTACTTCCATGGCATACCCCTTCCAACTAGGTTTTCAAGATGCTACATCCCCCATCATAGAAGAGCTCCTACACTTCCATGATCACACACTAATAATTGTATTCCTAATTAGCTCCCTAGTCCTTTATATCATCTCACTAATACTAACAACCAAACTCACGCACACAAGCACAATGGATGCCCAAGAAGTAGAAACCATCTGAACCATTTTACCAGCTATCATCTTAATTCTCATTGCCCTACCCTCCTTACGAATTCTCTATATAATAGACGAGATTAATAGCCCCTCTCTTACTGTAAAGACCATGGGACATCAATGGTATTGAAGCTATGAATACACTGACTCTGAAGACCTAAGCTTTGACTCCTGTATAATTCCCACTCAAGAGCCAAAGCCCGGAGAACTCCGACTATTAGAAGTTGATAACCGAGTAGCACTACCAATAGAAGTGACCATTCGCGTGTTAATCTCGTCAGAAGACGTACTACACTCATGAGCCGTCCCATCCCTGGGCCTAAAAACTGATGCTATTCCAGGCCGACTAAACCAAACAACCCTAATGGGTACACGACCTGGACTCTATTATGGTCAGTGCTCAGAGATCTGCGGCTCAAACCACAGTTTTATGCCCATTGTTCTTGAACTAGTCCCATTAGCATATTTTGAAAAATGATCTGCGTCTATACTGTAAATTCATTAAGAAGCTAAACTAGCGTTAACCTTTTAAGTTAAAAACTGGGAGTTTAAACCTCCCCTTAATGACATGCCACAGTTAGATACATCAACCTGATTCATCACTATTATTTCAAGAATTATAACACTATTTATTATATTTCAACTAAAAATCTCAAAACACCTGTATCCTTCAAGCCCGGAACCCAAATCTACAGCTGCACTAAAACAGCCTAACCCTTGAGAAAAAAAAAAAGGAACGAAAATCTATTCACCTCTTTCACTACCCCAACAATAATAGGATTGCCTGTTGTCGTATTAATTATGATGTTCCCCAGCATTCTATTCCCCTCACCTAACCGACTAATTAATAACCGTTTAGTCTCACTTCAACAGTGATTAGTACAACTAACTTCAAAACAAATACTAGCCATTCACAATCACAAAGGACAAACTTGGGCCCTAATACTCATAGCTCTCATTTTATTTATTGGATCAACAAACCTGTTAGGTCTACTGCCTCACTCATTTACTCCAACTACCCAATTATCAATAAACTTAGGAATAGCTATTCCCCTATGAGCCGGTACCGTAATCACCGGGTTTCGCCACAAAACTAAAGCGTCCCTGGCCCACTTTTCTACCACAAGGAACACCAATCCCCCTGATCCCTATGCTTGTAATTATTGAAACCATTAGCCTTTTTATCCAGCCCGTGGCTCTGGCCGTACGACTTACAGCTAACATTACTGCAGGCCACCTATTCATACACTTAATTGGAGGAGCTGCTCTGGCCCTAACAAACATTAGTACCTCTGTTGCTTTAATTACCTTTATTATCCTCATCCTACTGACAATCCTTGAATTTGCTGTGGCTCTAATCCAAGCCTACGTCTTTACCCTACTTGTAAGCCTGTATCTACATGACAATACTTAATGACCCATCAAACCCACGCATACCATATGGTTAACCCCAGTCCATGGCCACTTACGGGAGCCCTTTCAGCCCTACTGATAACTTCAGGTCTGGCCATATGATTTCACTACAACTCAATACTATTATTGACCCTAGGTATAACCACTAACCTACTGACTATATATCAATGGTGACGAGACATTATTCGGGAAAGCACATTCCAAGGTCACCACACACCCATCGTTCAAAAAGGTCTCCGTTATGGAATAATTCTCTTTATCACCTCAGACGTATTCTTCTTCGCAGGCTTTGTCTGGGCCTTCTACCACTCAAGTCTAGCCCCAACTCCTGAATTGGGAGGATGCTGACCACCAACAGGTATTATTCCCCTAAACCCCCTAGAAGTCCCACTACTCAATACCTCCGTACTTCTAGCTTCCGGAGTGTCAGTCACCTGAGCTCACCACAGCTTAATAGAAGGGAATCGAAAACACATACTCCAAGCACTATTTATTACAATCTCCCTAGGAGTCTACTTCACCCTCCTCCAAGCCTCCGAATACTATGAAACATCATTCACAATCTCAGACGGAGTCTACGGATCCACCTTCTTCATGGCTACAGGATTCCACGGACTACACGTAATTATCGGCTCTACCTTCCTAATTGTATGCTTCTTGCGCCAACTAAAAGATCACTTCACATCGAGCCACCACTTTGGATTTGAAGCCGCTTGCTTGAGATTGACATTTCGTAGACGTGGTTTGACTATTCCTATACGTTTCTATTTATTGATGAGGATCCTATTCCTTTAGTATTAACAAGTACAGTTGACTTCCAATCAACCAGTTTCGGTATAATCCGAAAGGGAATAACAAACGTAATACTCGCCCTGCTCACCAATACACTTCTACCCACACTACTTGCACTCATCGCATTCTGACTACCCCAACTAAATATCTATGCAGAAAAAGCAAGTCCTTATGAATGTGGATTTGACCCCATAGGATCCGCCCGCCTGCCTTTCTCTATAAAATTTTTCTTAGTAGCGATTACATTCTTGCTATTTGACCTAGAAATTGCACTACTACGCCCTCTTCCTTGGGCCTCACAAACAAACAAATTATCAACCATACTTACCATAGCTCTTCTACTAATCTCTCTATTAGCCGCAAGCCTAGCCTACGAATGAACCCAAAAAGGACTAGAGTGAACTGAATATGATAATTAGTTTAAACTAAAACAAATGATTTCGACTCATTAGATTGTAGCTTACCCTATAATTATCAGATGTCCATAGTCTATATTAATATCTTCCTGGCTTTCCTCATGTCACTTATAGGACTACTGATGTACCGATCCCACCTAATATCTTCCCTCCTAGGTCTAGAAGGCATAATACTATCCCTATTTATCATGATAACCGTGGCAATTCTAAATAATCACTTCACACTAGCTAGCATGACTCCTATCATCCTGCTCGTATTTGCAGCCTGCGAGGCGGCACTGGGCTTATCCCTACTAGTAATGGTATCAAACACATATGGCACCGACTATGTACAAAACTTAAGCCTCCTACAATGCTAAAAATTATTGTCCCTACTGCCATACTCATACCGATAACATGACTATCAAAACCCAACATACTCTGAATTAACTCAACTACCTATAGCCTTCTGATCAGCCTTATTAGCCTCTCCTATTTAAATCAACTAGGCGACAACAGCCTAAATCTCTCATTACTATTTTTCTCAGACTCACTCTCTGCACCTCTACTAGTATTAACAACATGACTCCTACCACTGATGCTCATGGCTAGTCAATCACACCTGTCAAAAGAGACCTTAGCCCGAAAAAAAACTATACATCACAATACTTATTATCTTACAACTTCTCTTAATTATAACATTCACCGCCACAGAACTAATTATATTCTACATTCTATTTGAAGCCACATTAATCCCCACCCTCATTATTATCACTCGATGGGGTAATCAAACGGAGCGACTAAACGCTGGCCTATACTTTCTATTCTACACCTTGGTAGGCTCACTACCCCTCCTAGTCGCACTACTATACATCCAAAACACAACAGGGACCTTAAATTTCCTAATCATTCAATCATTCAACCACCTTCCTATGAATCCGAGCATCTTACCCACGATTCCGATATGACCAATTAATACACCTCTTATGAAATAGCTTTCTACCCCTTACCCTAGCCCTATGTATATGACACGTCTCCCTACCCATCAGTACAGCAAGCATTCCACCTCAAACATAAGAAATATGTCTGACAAAAGAGTTACTTTGATAGAGTAAAACTTAGAGGTTTATTTCTAGAATTATAGGAATCGAACCTAATCCTAAGAATCCAAAAATCTTCGTGCTACCAATATTACACCACATTCTAAAGTAAGGTCAGCTAAATAAGCTATCGGGCCCATACCCCGAAAATGTTGGTTTATACCCTTCCCATACTAATCAAACCCCCTATTTTTATTATCATTATATCAACCGTTATTTCAGGAACTATAATCGTAATAACAGCCTCCCATTGACTTATAGTCTGAATCGGCCTCGAAATAAACCTATTAGCCATTATTCCCATCCTCATAAAAAAATATAATCCACGAGCCATAGAAGCAGCCACAAAATATTTCCTGACACAAGCAACTGCTTCAGTACTCCTAATAATAGGAATCATCATCAACCTACTGCATTCAGGACAATGAACTGTATCAAAAGATCTCAACCCCATAGCATCTATCATAATAACAACCGCCTTAGCAATAAAACTAGGACTAGCCCCATTCCACTTCTGAGTGCCCGAAGTTACACAAGGAATCTCCATATCCTCAGGCCTAATCCTACTCACATGACAAAAAATTGCTCCACTATCAATCCTATACCAAATCTCACCCACCATCAATCCCAACCTACTCCTAACAATAGCCATCGTATCAGTTATAGTCGGAGGCTGAGGAGGACTTAACCAAACCCAACTACGAAAAATTATAGCATATTCCTCAATTGCCCACATAGGCTGAATAGCAGCCATCATAATATATAGCCCCACAATAATAATTTTAAACCTGACCATCTACATCATCATAACACTAACCACCTTCATATTATTCATACACAACTCCACCACCACAACATCATCCCTATCACAAACATGAAACAAAACACCCCTAATCACCTCATTTATCCTAGTACTAATAATGTCTCTAGGCGGCCTTCCTCCACTCTCCGGCTTCATCCCAAAATGAATAATCATTCCGGGACTAACTAAAAACGAAATAATTATAATGCCCACACTACTAGCTATAACAGCACTACTTAACCTGTACTTCTACATACGACTAACGTATACCACTGCACTGACTATATTCCCCTCAAACAACTGTATAAAAATAAAATGACGATTCGAGTGCACAGAAAAAACAATCCTTTTACCCCCCCCCTCCCTTAATTGTAATATCCACCATGCTACTTACCACTCGCACCAATACTATCCATCCTAGATTAGAAGTTTAGGTTAAATTAGACCAAGAGCCTTCAAAGCTCTAAGTAAGCCCTAACAGACTTAACTTCTGCATACCAATTAATCCTAAGGACTGCAAGAATCTATCTTACATCAATTGATTGCAAATCAAACACTTTAATTAAGCTAAGCCCTTACTAGATTGGTGGGCCCCAACCCCACGAAATTTTAGTTAACAGCTAAATACCCTAGTCCACTGGCTTCAATCTACTTCTCCCGCCGTCTAGAAAAAAAAGGCGGGAGAAGCCCCGGCAGCGTCAAGCTGCTTCTTTGAATTTGCAATTCAATATGACATTCACTGCAGGACTTGGTAAAAAGAGGACTGAACCTCTGTCTTTAGATTTACAGTCTAATGCTTACTCAGCCATTTTACCTATGTTCATAAACCGCTGACTATTTTCAACCAATCACAAAGATATTGGAACTCTTTACCTTCTATTTGGCGCCTGGGCCGGTATGGTAGGGACCGCTCTCAGTCTCTTCATCCGAGCCGAACTGGGTCAACCTGGCACGCTACTAGGGGACGACCAAATTTATAATGTAGTCGTCACCGCCCATGCCTTTGTAATAATCTTCTTTATAGTAATGCCTATTATGATTGGAGGATTCGGAAACTGATTGGTTCCACTAATAATTGGAGCCCCCGATATAGCATTCCCTCGAATGAATAATATGAGCTTCTGACTCCTTCCCCCGTCTTTCCTACTTTTGCTCGCATCATCTATGGTAGAGGCTGGAGCAGGGACTGGATGGACAGTACACCCACCTCTAGCCGGCAACCTAGCTCATGCAGGAGCATCCGTAGATCTAACTATTTTTTCACTACACCTAGCAGGTGTCCCCTCAATCTTAGGTGCTATTAATTTTATTACTACTATTATTAATATAAAACCCCCTGCTCTATCCCAATATCAAACACCCCTATTTGTCTGATCGGTCTTAATCACTGCTGTATTGCTACTTCTATCACTACCAGTTTTAGCAGCAGGCATCACTATACTACTGACAGATCGAAATCTGAACACCACATTTTTTGACCCCGCCGGAGGAGGGGATCCTATCTTATATCAACACCTATTCTGATTTTTCGGTCACCCAGAAGTCTACATTTTAATTTTACCCGGGTTTGGAATAATTTCACATATTGTTACCTACTACTCAGGTAAAAAAGAACCTTTTGGCTACATGGGAATAGTCTGAGCTATAACATCAATTGGCTTTCTGGGCTTTATCGTATGAGCCCATCCCATGTTTACTGTGGGGATAGATGTGGACACACGAGCATACTTTACATCAGCTACTATAATTATTGCTATTCCCACTGGGGTAAAAGTATTTAGCTGACTGGCCACTCTTCATGGAGGTAATATCAAATGGTCCCCTGCTATGCTATGAGCTCTGGGATTCGTTTTCCTATTCACCGTAGGAGGCTTAACAGGAATTGTACTAGCAAATTCCTCATTAGATATTGTTCTTCACGACACATACTACGTAGTAGCCCACTTCCACTATGTCTTGTCAATAGGAGCAGTATTTGCTCTCATAGGAGGCTTCGTCCATTGATTCCCCCTATTCTCAGGGTATACTCTCGATAACACTTGGGCAAAAATTCATTTTACGATTATGTTCGTAGGTGTCAATATAACGTTTTTCCCTCAGCATTTTCTAGGCCTGTCCGGAATCCCTCGACGTTATTCTGACTACCCAGACGCATATACAACTTGAAACACAATCTCCTCAATAGGCTCTTTTATTTCACTAACAGCAGTAATATTAATAGTTTGTATAGTGTGAGAAGCTTTTGCATCAAAGCGAGAAGTGGCCATAGTGGAACTAACCACAACTAATCTTGAATGGCTGCATGGATGTCCCCCTCCATATCACACATTTGAAGAGCCAACCTGTGTGCTGTTAAAATAAGAAAGGAAGGAATCGAACCTCCTTAGACTGGTTTCAAGCCAATACCATAACCATTATGTCTTTCTCAATCAAGAAGTATTAGTAAAACAATTACATAACTCTGTCAAGGTTAAATTATAGGTTTAAGCCCTATGTACTTCCATGGCATACCCCTTCCAACTAGGTTTTCAAGATGCTACATCCCCCATCATAGAAGAGCTCCTACACTTCCATGATCACACACTAATAATTGTATTCCTAATTAGCTCCCTAGTCCTTTATATCATCTCACTAATACTAACAACCAAACTCACGCACACAAGCACAATGGATGCCCAAGAAGTAGAAACCATCTGAACCATTTTACCAGCTATCATCTTAATTCTCATTGCCCTACCCTCCTTACGAATTCTCTATATAATAGACGAGATTAATAGCCCCTCTCTTACTGTAAAGACCATGGGACATCAATGGTATTGAAGCTATGAATACACTGACTCTGAAGACCTAAGCTTTGACTCCTGTATAATTCCCACTCAAGAGCCAAAGCCCGGAGAACTCCGACTATTAGAAGTTGATAACCGAGTAGCACTACCAATAGAAGTGACCATTCGCGTGTTAATCTCGTCAGAAGACGTACTACACTCATGAGCCGTCCCATCCCTGGGCCTAAAAACTGATGCTATTCCAGGCCGACTAAACCAAACAACCCTAATGGGTACACGACCTGGACTCTATTATGGTCAGTGCTCAGAGATCTGCGGCTCAAACCACAGTTTTATGCCCATTGTTCTTGAACTAGTCCCATTAGCATATTTTGAAAAATGATCTGCGTCTATACTGTAAATTCATTAAGAAGCTAAACTAGCGTTAACCTTTTAAGTTAAAAACTGGGAGTTTAAACCTCCCCTTAATGACATGCCACAGTTAGATACATCAACCTGATTCATCACTATTATTTCAAGAATTATAACACTATTTATTATATTTCAACTAAAAATCTCAAAACACCTGTATCCTTCAAGCCCGGAACCCAAATCTACAGCTGCACTAAAACAGCCTAACCCTTGAGAAAAAAAAAAAGGAACGAAAATCTATTCACCTCTTTCACTACCCCAACAATAATAGGATTGCCTGTTGTCGTATTAATTATGATGTTCCCCAGCATTCTATTCCCCTCACCTAACCGACTAATTAATAACCGTTTAGTCTCACTTCAACAGTGATTAGTACAACTAACTTCAAAACAAATACTAGCCATTCACAATCACAAAGGACAAACTTGGGCCCTAATACTCATAGCTCTCATTTTATTTATTGGATCAACAAACCTGTTAGGTCTACTGCCTCACTCATTTACTCCAACTACCCAATTATCAATAAACTTAGGAATAGCTATTCCCCTATGAGCCGGTACCGTAATCACCGGGTTTCGCCACAAAACTAAAGCGTCCCTGGCCCACTTTTCTACCACAAGGAACACCAATCCCCCTGATCCCTATGCTTGTAATTATTGAAACCATTAGCCTTTTTATCCAGCCCGTGGCTCTGGCCGTACGACTTACAGCTAACATTACTGCAGGCCACCTATTCATACACTTAATTGGAGGAGCTGCTCTGGCCCTAACAAACATTAGTACCTCTGTTGCTTTAATTACCTTTATTATCCTCATCCTACTGACAATCCTTGAATTTGCTGTGGCTCTAATCCAAGCCTACGTCTTTACCCTACTTGTAAGCCTGTATCTA
The DNA here is from genome assembly GCF_024362965.1 of Panthera pardus. Lineage (NCBI taxonomy): Eukaryota > Metazoa > Chordata > Mammalia > Carnivora > Felidae > Panthera > Panthera pardus. The sequence goes on from NW_026526993.1 coordinate 42,302, forward strand.
CATGACAATACTTAATGACCCATCAAACCCACGCATACCATATGGTTAACCCCAGTCCATGGCCACTTACGGGAGCCCTTTCAGCCCTACTGATAACTTCAGGTCTGGCCATATGATTTCACTACAACTCAATACTATTATTGACCCTAGGTATAACCACTAACCTACTGACTATATATCAATGGTGACGAGACATTATTCGGGAAAGCACATTCCAAGGTCACCACACACCCATCGTTCAAAAAGGTCTCCGTTATGGAATAATTCTCTTTATCACCTCAGACGTATTCTTCTTCGCAGGCTTTGTCTGGGCCTTCTACCACTCAAGTCTAGCCCCAACTCCTGAATTGGGAGGATGCTGACCACCAACAGGTATTATTCCCCTAAACCCCCTAGAAGTCCCACTACTCAATACCTCCGTACTTCTAGCTTCCGGAGTGTCAGTCACCTGAGCTCACCACAGCTTAATAGAAGGGAATCGAAAACACATACTCCAAGCACTATTTATTACAATCTCCCTAGGAGTCTACTTCACCCTCCTCCAAGCCTCCGAATACTATGAAACATCATTCACAATCTCAGACAGAGTCTACGGATCCACCTTCTTCATGGCTACAGGATTCCACGGACTACACGTAATTATCGGCTCTACCTTCCTAATTGTATGCTTCTTGCGCCAACTAAAAGATCACTTCACATCGAGCCACCACTTTGGATTTGAAGCCGCTTGCTTGAGATTGACATTTCGTAGACGTGGTTTGACTATTCCTATACGTTTCTATTTATTGATGAGGATCCTATTCCTTTAGTATTAACAAGTACAGTTGACTTCCAATCAACCAGTTTCGGTATAATCCGAAAGGGAATAACAAACGTAATACTCGCCCTGCTCACCAATACACTTCTACCCACACTACTTGCACTCATCGCATTCTGACTACCCCAACTAAATATCTATGCAGAAAAAGCAAGTCCTTATGAATGTGGATTTGACCCCATAGGATCCGCCCGCCTGCCTTTCTCTATAAAATTTTTCTTAGTAGCGATTACATTCTTGCTATTTGACCTAGAAATTGCACTACTACGCCCTCTTCCTTGGGCCTCACAAACAAACAAATTATCAACCATACTTACCATAGCTCTTCTACTAATCTCTCTATTAGCCGCAAGCCTAGCCTACGAATGAACCCAAAAAGGACTAGAGTGAACTGAATATGATAATTAGTTTAAACTAAAACAAATGATTTCGACTCATTAGATTGTAGCTTACCCTATAATTATCAGATGTCCATAGTCTATATTAATATCTTCCTGGCTTTCCTCATGTCACTTATAGGACTACTGATGTACCGATCCCACCTAATATCTTCCCTCCTAGGTCTAGAAGGCATAATACTATCCCTATTTATCATGATAACCGTGGCAATTCTAAATAATCACTTCACACTAGCTAGCATGACTCCTATCATCCTGCTCGTATTTGCAGCCTGCGAGGCGGCACTGGGCTTATCCCTACTAGTAATGGTATCAAACACATATGGCACCGACTATGTACAAAACTTAAGCCTCCTACAATGCTAAAAATTATTGTCCCTACTGCCATACTCATACCGATAACATGACTATCAAAACCCAACATACTCTGAATTAACTCAACTACCTATAGCCTTCTGATCAGCCTTATTAGCCTCTCCTATTTAAATCAACTAGGCGACAACAGCCTAAATCTCTCATTACTATTTTTCTCAGACTCACTCTCTGCACCTCTACTAGTATTAACAACATGACTCCTACCACTGATGCTCATGGCTAGTCAATCACACCTGTCAAAAGAGACCTTAGCCCGAAAAAAAACTATACATCACAATACTTATTATCTTACAACTTCTCTTAATTATAACATTCACCGCCACAGAACTAATTATATTCTACATTCTATTTGAAGCCACATTAATCCCCACCCTCATTATTATCACTCGATGGGGTAATCAAACGGAGCGACTAAACGCTGGCCTATACTTTCTATTCTACACCTTGGTAGGCTCACTACCCCTCCTAGTCGCACTACTATACATCCAAAACACAACAGGGACCTTAAATTTCCTAATCATTCAATCATTCAACCACCTTCCTATGAATCCGAGCATCTTACCCACGATTCCGATATGACCAATTAATACACCTCTTATGAAATAGCTTTCTACCCCTTACCCTAGCCCTATGTATATGACACGTCTCCCTACCCATCAGTACAGCAAGCATTCCACCTCAAACATAAGAAATATGTCTGACAAAAGAGTTACTTTGATAGAGTAAAACTTAGAGGTTTATTTCTAGAATTATAGGAATCGAACCTAATCCTAAGAATCCAAAAATCTTCGTGCTACCAATATTACACCACATTCTAAAGTAAGGTCAGCTAAATAAGCTATCGGGCCCATACCCCGAAAATGTTGGTTTATACCCTTCCCATACTAATCAAACCCCCTATTTTTATTATCATTATATCAACCGTTATTTCAGGAACTATAATCGTAATAACAGCCTCCCATTGACTTATAGTCTGAATCGGCCTCGAAATAAACCTATTAGCCATTATTCCCATCCTCATAAAAAAATATAATCCACGAGCCATAGAAGCAGCCACAAAATATTTCCTGACACAAGCAACTGCTTCAGTACTCCTAATAATAGGAATCATCATCAACCTACTGCATTCAGGACAATGAACTGTATCAAAAGATCTCAACCCCATAGCATCTATCATAATAACAACCGCCTTAGCAATAAAACTAGGACTAGCCCCATTCCACTTCTGAGTGCCCGAAGTTACACAAGGAATCTCCATATCCTCAGGCCTAATCCTACTCACATGACAAAAAATTGCTCCACTATCAATCCTATACCAAATCTCACCCACCATCAATCCCAACCTACTCCTAACAATAGCCATCGTATCAGTTATAGTCGGAGGCTGAGGAGGACTTAACCAAACCCAACTACGAAAAATTATAGCATATTCCTCAATTGCCCACATAGGCTGAATAGCAGCCATCATAATATATAGCCCCACAATAATAATTTTAAACCTGACCATCTACATCATCATAACACTAACCACCTTCATATTATTCATACACAACTCCACCACCACAACATCATCCCTATCACAAACATGAAACAAAACACCCCTAATCACCTCATTTATCCTAGTACTAATAATGTCTCTAGGCGGCCTTCCTCCACTCTCCGGCTTCATCCCAAAATGAATAATCATTCCGGGACTAACTAAAAACGAAATAATTATAATGCCCACACTACTAGCTATAACAGCACTACTTAACCTGTACTTCTACATACGACTAACGTATACCACTGCACTGACTATATTCCCCTCAAACAACTGTATAAAAATAAAATGACGATTCGAGTGCACAGAAAAAACAATCCTTTTACCCCCCCCCCTCCCTTAATTGTAATATCCACCATGCTACTTACCACTCGCACCAATACTATCCATCCTAGATTAGAAGTTTAGGTTAAATTAGACCAAGAGCCTTCAAAGCTCTAAGTAAGCCCTAACAGACTTAACTTCTGCATACCAATTAATCCTAAGGACTGCAAGAATCTATCTTACATCAATTGATTGCAAATCAAACACTTTAATTAAGCTAAGCCCTTACTAGATTGGTGGGCCCCAACCCCACGAAATTTTAGTTAACAGCTAAATACCCTAGTCCACTGGCTTCAATCTACTTCTCCCGCCGTCTAGAAAAAAAAGGCGGGAGAAGCCCCGGCAGCGTCAAGCTGCTTCTTTGAATTTGCAATTCAATATGACATTCACTGCAGGACTTGGTAAAAAGAGGACTGAACCTCTGTCTTTAGATTTACAGTCTAATGCTTACTCAGCCATTTTACCTATGTTCATAAACCGCTGACTATTTTCAACCAATCACAAAGATATTGGAACTCTTTACCTTCTATTTGGCGCCTGGGCCGGTATGGTAGGGACCGCTCTCAGTCTCTTCATCCGAGCCGAACTGGGTCAACCTGGCACGCTACTAGGGGACGACCAAATTTATAATGTAGTCGTCACCGCCCATGCCTTTGTAATAATCTTCTTTATAGTAATGCCTATTATGATTGGAGGATTCGGAAACTGATTGGTTCCACTAATAATTGGAGCCCCCGATATAGCATTCCCTCGAATGAATAATATGAGCTTCTGACTCCTTCCCCCGTCTTTCCTACTTTTGCTCGCATCATCTATGGTAGAGGCTGGAGCAGGGACTGGATGGACAGTACACCCACCTCTAGCCGGCAACCTAGCTCATGCAGGAGCATCCGTAGATCTAACTATTTTTTCACTACACCTAGCAGGTGTCCCCTCAATCTTAGGTGCTATTAATTTTATTACTACTATTATTAATATAAAACCCCCTGCTCTATCCCAATATCAAACACCCCTATTTGTCTGATCGGTCTTAATCACTGCTGTATTGCTACTTCTATCACTACCAGTTTTAGCAGCAGGCATCACTATACTACTGACAGATCGAAATCTGAACACCACATTTTTTGACCCCGCCGGAGGAGGGGATCCTATCTTATATCAACACCTATTCTGATTTTTCGGTCACCCAGAAGTCTACATTTTAATTTTACCCGGGTTTGGAATAATTTCACATATTGTTACCTACTACTCAGGTAAAAAAGAACCTTTTGGCTACATGGGAATAGTCTGAGCTATAACATCAATTGGCTTTCTGGGCTTTATCGTATGAGCCCATCCCATGTTTACTGTGGGGATAGATGTGGACACACGAGCATACTTTACATCAGCTACTATAATTATTGCTATTCCCACTGGGGTAAAAGTATTTAGCTGACTGGCCACTCTTCATGGAGGTAATATCAAATGGTCCCCTGCTATGCTATGAGCTCTGGGATTCGTTTTCCTATTCACCGTAGGAGGCTTAACAGGAATTGTACTAGCAAATTCCTCATTAGATATTGTTCTTCACGACACATACTACGTAGTAGCCCACTTCCACTATGTCTTGTCAATAGGAGCAGTATTTGCTCTCATAGGAGGCTTCGTCCATTGATTCCCCCTATTCTCAGGGTATACTCTCGATAACACTTGGGCAAAAATTCATTTTACGATTATGTTCGTAGGTGTCAATATAACGTTTTTCCCTCAGCATTTTCTAGGCCTGTCCGGAATGCCTCGACGTTATTCTGACTACCCAGACGCATATACAACTTGAAACACAATCTCCTCAATAGGCTCTTTTATTTCACTAACAGCAGTAATATTAATAGTTTGTATAGTGTGAGAAGCTTTTGCATCAAAGCGAGAAGTGGCCATAGTGGAACTAACCACAACTAATCTTGAATGGCTGCATGGATGTCCCCCTCCATATCACACATTTGAAGAGCCAACCTGTGTGCTGTTAAAATAAGAAAGGAAGGAATCGAACCTCCTTAGACTGGTTTCAAGCCAATACCATAACCATTATGTCTTTCTCAATCAAGAAGTATTAGTAAAACAATTACATGACTCTGTCAAGGTTAAATTATAGGTTTAAGCCCTATGTACTTCCATGGCATACCCCTTCCAACTAGGTTTTCAAGATGCTACATCCCCCATCATAGAAGAGCTCCTACACTTCCATGATCACACACTAATAATTGTATTCCTAATTAGCTCCCTAGTCCTTTATATCATCTCACTAATACTAACAACCAAACTCACGCACACAAGCACAATGGATGCCCAAGAAGTAGAAACCATCTGAACCATTTTACCAGCTATCATCTTAATTCTCATTGCCCTACCCTCCTTACGAATTCTCTATATAATAGACGAGATTAATAGCCCCTCTCTTACTGTAAAGACCATGGGACATCAATGGTATTGAAGCTATGAATACACTGACTCTGAAGACCTAAGCTTTGACTCCTGTATAATTCCCACTCAAGAGCCAAAGCCCGGAGAACTCCGACTATTAGAAGTTGATAACCGAGTAGCACTACCAATAGAAGTGACCATTCGCGTGTTAATCTCGTCAGAAGACGTACTACACTCATGAGCCGTCCCATCCCTGGGCCTAAAAACTGATGCTATTCCAGGCCGACTAAACCAAACAACCCTAATGGGTACACGACCTGGACTCTATTATGGTCAGTGCTCAGAGATCTGCGGCTCAAACCACAGTTTTATGCCCATTGTTCTTGAACTAGTCCCATTAGCATATTTTGAAAAATGATCTGCGTCTATACTGTAAATTCATTAAGAAGCTAAACTAGCGTTAACCTTTTAAGTTAAAAACTGGGAGTTTAAACCTCCCCTTAATGACATGCCACAGTTAGATACATCAACCTGATTCATCACTATTATTTCAAGAATTATAACACTATTTATTATATTTCAACTAAAAATCTCAAAACACCTGTATCCTTCAAGCCCGGAACCCAAATCTACAGCTGCACTAAAACAGCCTAACCCTTGAGAAAAAAAAAAAGGAACGAAAATCTATTCACCTCTTTCACTACCCCAACAATAATAGGATTGCCTGTTGTCGTATTAATTATGATGTTCCCCAGCATTCTATTCCCCTCACCTAACCGACTAATTAATAACCGTTTAGTCTCACTTCAACAGTGATTAGTACAACTAACTTCAAAACAAATACTAGCCATTCACAATCACAAAGGACAAACTTGGGCCCTAATACTCATAGCTCTCATTTTATTTATTGGATCAACAAACCTGTTAGGTCTACTGCCTCACTCATTTACTCCAACTACCCAATTATCAATAAACTTAGGAATAGCTATTCCCCTATGAGCCGGTACCGTAATCACCGGGTTTCGCCACAAAACTAAAGCGTCCCTGGCCCACTTTTCTACCACAAGGAACACCAATCCCCCTGATCCCTATGCTTGTAATTATTGAAACCATTAGCCTTTTTATCCAGCCCGTGGCTCTGGCCGTACGACTTACAGCTAACATTACTGCAGGCCACCTATTCATACACTTAATTGGAGGAGCTGCTCTGGCCCTAACAAACATTAGTACCTCTGTTGCTTTAATTACCTTTATTATCCTCATCCTACTGACAATCCTTGAATTTGCTGTGGCTCTAATCCAAGCCTACGTCTTTACCCTACTTGTAAGCCTGTATCTACATGACAATACTTAATGACCCATCAAACCCACGCATACCATATGGTTAACCCCAGTCCATGGCCACTTACGGGAGCCCTTTCAGCCCTACTGATAACTTCAGGTCTGGCCATATGATTTCACTACAACTCAATACTATTATTGACCCTAGGTATAACCACTAACCTACTGACTATATATCAATGGTGACGAGACATTATTCGGGAAAGCACATTCCAAGGTCACCACACACCCATCGTTCAAAAAGGTCTCCGTTATGGAATAATTCTCTTTATCACCTCAGACGTATTCTTCTTCGCAGGCTTTGTCTGGGCCTTCTACCACTCAAGTCTAGCCCCAACTCCTGAATTGGGAGGATGCTGACCACCAACAGGTATTATTCCCCTAAACCCCCTAGAAGTCCCACTACTCAATACCTCCGTACTTCTAGCTTCCGGAGTGTCAGTCACCTGAGCTCACCACAGCTTAATAGAAGGGAATCGAAAACACATACTCCAAGCACTATTTATTACAATCTCCCTAGGAGTCTACTTCACCCTCCTCCAAGCCTCCGAATACTATGAAACATCATTCACAATCTCAGACGGAGTCTACGGATCCACCTTCTTCATGGCTACAGGATTCCACGGACTACACGTAATTATCGGCTCTACCTTCCTAATTGTATGCTTCTTGCGCCAACTAAAAGATCACTTCACATCGAGCCACCACTTTGGATTTGAAGCCGCTTGCTTGAGATTGACATTTCGTAGACGTGGTTTGACTATTCCTATACGTTTCTATTTATTGATGAGGATCCTATTCCTTTAGTATTAACAAGTACAGTTGACTTCCAATCAACCAGTTTCGGTATAATCCGAAAGGGAATAACAAACGTAATACTCGCCCTGCTCACCAATACACTTCTACCCACACTACTTGCACTCATCGCATTCTGACTACCCCAACTAAATATCTATGCAGAAAAAGCAAGTCCTTATGAATGTGGATTTGACCCCATAGGATCCGCCCGCCTGCCTTTCTCTATAAAATTTTTCTTAGTAGCGATTACATTCTTGCTATTTGACCTAGAAATTGCACTACTACGCCCTCTTCCTTGGGCCTCACAAACAAACAAATTATCAACCATACTTACCATAGCTCTTCTACTAATCTCTCTATTAGCCGCAAGCCTAGCCTACGAATGAACCCAAAAAGGACTAGAGTGAACTGAATATGATAATTAGTTTAAACTAAAACAAATGATTTCGACTCATTAGATTGTAGCTTACCCTATAATTATCAGATGTCCATAGTCTATATTAATATCTTCCTGGCTTTCCTCATGTCACTTATAGGACTACTGATGTACCGATCCCACCTAATATCTTCCCTCCTAGGTCTAGAAGGCATAATACTATCCCTATTTATCATGATAACCGTGGCAATTCTAAATAATCACTTCACACTAGCTAGCATGACTCCTATCATCCTGCTCGTATTTGCAGCCTGCGAGGCGGCACTGGGCTTATCCCTACTAGTAATGGTATCAAACACATATGGCACCGACTATGTACAAAACTTAAGCCTCCTACAATGCTAAAAATTATTGTCCCTACTGCCATACTCATACCGATAACATGACTATCAAAACCCAACATACTCTGAATTAACTCAACTACCTATAGCCTTCTGATCAGCCTTATTAGCCTCTCCTATTTAAATCAACTAGGCGACAACAGCCTAAATCTCTCATTACTATTTTTCTCAGACTCACTCTCTGCACCTCTACTAGTATTAACAACATGACTCCTACCACTGATGCTCATGGCTAGTCAATCACACCTGTCAAAAGAGACCTTAGCCCGAAAAAAAACTATACATCACAATACTTATTATCTTACAACTTCTCTTAATTATAACATTCACCGCCACAGAACTAATTATATTCTACATTCTATTTGAAGCCACATTAATCCCCACCCTCATTATTATCACTCGATGGGGTAATCAAACGGAGCGACTAAACGCTGGCCTATACTTTCTATTCTACACCTTGGTAGGCTCACTACCCCTCCTAGTCGCACTACTATACATCCAAAACACAACAGGGACCTTAAATTTCCTAATCATTCAATCATTCAACCACCTTCCTATGAATCCGAGCATCTTACCCACGATTCCGATATGACCAATTAATACACCTCTTATGAAATAGCTTTCTACCCCTTACCCTAGCCCTATGTATATGACACGTCTCCCTACCCATCAGTACAGCAAGCATTCCACCTCAAACATAAGAAATATGTCTGACAAAAGAGTTACTTTGATAGAGTAAAACTTAGAGGTTTATTTCTAGAATTATAGGAATCGAACCTAATCCTAAGAATCCAAAAATCTTCGTGCTACCAATATTACACCACATTCTAAAGTAAGGTCAGCTAAATAAGCTATCGGGCCCATACCCCGAAAATGTTGGTTTATACCCTTCCCATACTAATCAAACCCCCTATTTTTATTATCATTATATCAACCGTTATTTCAGGAACTATAATCGTAATAACAGCCTCCCATTGACTTATAGTCTGAATCGGCCTCGAAATAAACCTATTAGCCATTATTCCCATCCTCATAAAAAAATATAATCCACGAGCCATAGAAGCAGCCACAAAATATTTCCTGACACAAGCAACTGCTTCAGTACTCCTAATAATAGGAATCATCATCAACCTACTGCATTCAGGACAATGAACTGTATCAAAAGATCTCAACCCCATAGCATCTATCATAATAACAACCGCCTTAGCAATAAAACTAGGACTAGCCCCATTCCACTTCTGAGTGCCCGAAGTTACACAAGGAATCTCCATATCCTCAGGCCTAATCCTACTCACATGACAAAAAATTGCTCCACTATCAATCCTATACCAAATCTCACCCACCATCAATCCCAACCTACTCCTAACAATAGCCATCGTATCAGTTATAGTCGGAGGCTGAGGAGGACTTAACCAAACCCAACTACGAAAAATTATAGCATATTCCTCAATTGCCCACATAGGCTGAATAGCAGCCATCATAATATATAGCCCCACAATAATAATTTTAAACCTGACCATCTACATCATCATAACACTAACCACCTTCATATTATTCATACACAACTCCACCACCACAACATCATCCCTATCACAAACATGAAACAAAACACCCCTAATCACCTCATTTATCCTAGTACTAATAATGTCTCTAGGCGGCCTTCCTCCACTCTCCGGCTTCATCCCAAAATGAATAATCATTCCGGGACTAACTAAAAACGAAATAATTATAATGCCCACACTACTAGCTATAACAGCACTACTTAACCTGTACTTCTACATACGACTAACGTATACCACTGCACTGACTATATTCCCCTCAAACAACTGTATAAAAATAAAATGACGATTCGAGTGCACAGAAAAAACAATCCTTTTACCCCCCCCCTCCCTTAATTGTAATATCCACCATGCTACTTACCACTCGCACCAATACTATCCATCCTAGATTAGAAGTTTAGGTTAAATTAGACCAAGAGCCTTCAAAGCTCTAAGTAAGCCCTAACAGACTTAACTTCTGCATACCAATTAATCCTAAGGACTGCAAGAATCTATCTTACATCAATTGATTGCAAATCAAACACTTTAATTAAGCTAAGCCCTTACTAGATTGGTGGGCCCCAACCCCACGAAATTTTAGTTAACAGCTAAATACCCTAGTCCACTGGCTTCAATCTACTTCTCCCGCCGTCTAGAAAAAAAAGGCGGGAGAAGCCCCGGCAGCGTCAAGCTGCTTCTTTGAATTTGCAATTCAATATGACATTCACTGCAGGACTTGGTAAAAAGAGGACTGAACCTCTGTCTTTAGATTTACAGTCTAATGCTTACTCAGCCATTTTACCTATGTTCATAAACCGCTGACTATTTTCAACCAATCACAAAGATATTGGAACTCTTTACCTTCTATTTGGCGCCTGGGCCGGTATGGTAGGGACCGCTCTCAGTCTCTTCATCCGAGCCGAACTGGGTCAACCTGGCACGCTACTAGGGGACGACCAAATTTATAATGTAGTCGTCACCGCCCATGCCTTTGTAATAATCTTCTTTATAGTAATGCCTATTATGATTGGAGGATTCGGAAACTGATTGGTTCCACTAATAATTGGAGCCCCCGATATAGCATTCCCTCGAATGAATAATATGAGCTTCTGACTCCTTCCCCCGTCTTTCCTACTTTTGCTCGCATCATCTATGGTAGAGGCTGGAGCAGGGACTGGATGGACAGTACACCCACCTCTAGCCGGCAACCTAGCTCATGCAGGAGCATCCGTAGATCTAACTATTTTTTCACTACACCTAGCAGGTGTCCCCTCAATCTTAGGTGCTATTAATTTTATTACTACTATTATTAATATAAAACCCCCTGCTCTATCCCAATATCAAACACCCCTATTTGTCTGATCGGTCTTAATCACTGCTGTATTGCTACTTCTATCACTACCAGTTTTAGCAGCAGGCATCACTATACTACTGACAGATCGAAATCTGAACACCACATTTTTTGACCCCGCCGGAGGAGGGGATCCTATCTTATATCAACACCTATTCTGATTTTTCGGTCACCCAGAAGTCTACATTTTAATTTTACCCGGGTTTGGAATAATTTCACATATTGTTACCTACTACTCAGGTAAAAAAGAACCTTTTGGCTACATGGGAATAGTCTGAGCTATAACATCAATTGGCTTTCTGGGCTTTATCGTATGAGCCCATCCCATGTTTACTGTGGGGATAGATGTGGACACACGAGCATACTTTACATCAGCTACTATAATTATTGCTATTCCCACTGGGGTAAAAGTATTTAGCTGACTGGCCACTCTTCATGGAGGTAATATCAAATGGTCCCCTGCTATGCTATGAGCTCTGGGATTCGTTTTCCTATTCACCGTAGGAGGCTTAACAGGAATTGTACTAGCAAATTCCTCATTAGATATTGTTCTTCACGACACATACTACGTAGTAGCCCACTTCCACTATGTCTTGTCAATAGGAGCAGTATTTGCTCTCATAGGAGGCTTCGTCCATTGATTCCCCCTATTCTCAGGGTATACTCTCGATAACACTTGGGCAAAAATTCATTTTACGATTATGTTCGTAGGTGTCAATATAACGTTTTTCCCTCAGCATTTTCTAGGCCTGTCCGGAATGCCTCGACGTTATTCTGACTACCCAGACGCATATACAACTTGAAACACAATCTCCTCAATAGGCTCTTTTATTTCACTAACAGCAGTAATATTAATAGTTTGTATAGTGTGAGAAGCTTTTGCATCAAAGCGAGAAGTGGCCATAGTGGAACTAACCACAACTAATCTTGAATGGCTGCATGGATGTCCCCCTCCATATCACACATTTGAAGAGCCAACCTGTGTGCTGTTAAAATAAGAAAGGAAGGAATCGAACCTCCTTAGACTGGTTTCAAGCCAATACCATAACCATTATGTCTTTCTCAATCAAGAAGTATTAGTAAAACAATTACATGACTCTGTCAAGGTTAAATTATAGGTTTAAGCCCTATGTACTTCCATGGCATACCCCTTCCAACTAGGTTTTCAAGATGCTACATCCCCCATCATAGAAGAGCTCCTACACTTCCATGATCACACACTAATAATTGTATTCCTAATTAGCTCCCTAGTCCTTTATATCATCTCACTAATACTAACAACCAAACTCACGCACACAAGCACAATGGATGCCCAAGAAGTAGAAACCATCTGAACCATTTTACCAGCTATCATCTTAATTCTCATTGCCCTACCCTCCTTACGAATTCTCTATATAATAGACGAGATTAATAGCCCCTCTCTTACTGTAAAGACCATGGGACATCAATGGTATTGAAGCTATGAATACACTGACTCTGAAGACCTAAGCTTTGACTCCTGTATAATTCCCACTCAAGAGCCAAAGCCCGGAGAACTCCGACTATTAGAAGTTGATAACCGAGTAGCACTACCAATAGAAGTGACCATTCGCGTGTTAATCTCGTCAGAAGACGTACTACACTCATGAGCCGTCCCATCCCTGGGCCTAAAAACTGATGCTATTCCAGGCCGACTAAACCAAACAACCCTAATGGGTACACGACCTGGACTCTATTATGGTCAGTGCTCAGAGATCTGCGGCTCAAACCACAGTTTTATGCCCATTGTTCTTGAACTAGTCCCATTAGCATATTTTGAAAAATGATCTGCGTCTATACTGTAAATTCATTAAGAAGCTAAACTAGCGTTAACCTTTTAAGTTAAAAACTGGGAGTTTAAACCTCCCCTTAATGACATGCCACAGTTAGATACATCAACCTGATTCATCACTATTATTTCAAGAATTATAACACTATTTATTATATTTCAACTAAAAATCTCAAAACACCTGTATCCTTCAAGCCCGGAACCCAAATCTACAGCTGCACTAAAACAGCCTAACCCTTGAGAAAAAAAAAAAGGAACGAAAATCTATTCACCTCTTTCACTACCCCAACAATAATAGGATTGCCTGTTGTCGTATTAATTATGATGTTCCCCAGCATTCTATTCCCCTCACCTAACCGACTAATTAATAACCGTTTAGTCTCACTTCAACAGTGATTAGTACAACTAACTTCAAAACAAATACTAGCCATTCACAATCACAAAGGACAAACTTGGGCCCTAATACTCATAGCTCTCATTTTATTTATTGGATCAACAAACCTGTTAGGTCTACTGCCTCACTCATTTACTCCAACTACCCAATTATCAATAAACTTAGGAATAGCTATTCCCCTATGAGCCGGTACCGTAATCACCGGGTTTCGCCACAAAACTAAAGCGTCCCTGGCCCACTTTTCTACCACAAGGAACACCAATCCCCCTGATCCCTATGCTTGTAATTATTGAAACCATTAGCCTTTTTATCCAGCCCGTGGCTCTGGCCGTACGACTTACAGCTAACATTACTGCAGGCCACCTATTCATACACTTAATTGGAGGAGCTGCTCTGGCCCTAACAAACATTAGTACCTCTGTTGCTTTAATTACCTTTATTATCCTCATCCTACTGACAATCCTTGAATTTGCTGTGGCTCTAATCCAAGCCTACGTCTTTACCCTACTTGTAAGCCTGTATCTACATGACAATACTTAATGACCCATCAAACCCACGCATACCATATGGTTAACCCCAGTCCATGGCCACTTACGGGAGCCCTTTCAGCCCTACTGATAACTTCAGGTCTGGCCATATGATTTCACTACAACTCAATACTATTATTGACCCTAGGTATAACCACTAACCTACTGACTATATATCAATGGTGACGAGACATTATTCGGGAAAGCACATTCCAAGGTCACCACACACCCATCGTTCAAAAAGGTCTCCGTTATGGAATAATTCTCTTTATCACCTCAGACGTATTCTTCTTCGCAGGCTTTGTCTGGGCCTTCTACCACTCAAGTCTAGCCCCAACTCCTGAATTGGGAGGATGCTGACCACCAACAGGTATTATTCCCCTAAACCCCCTAGAAGTCCCACTACTCAATACCTCCGTACTTCTAGCTTCCGGAGTGTCAGTCACCTGAGCTCACCACAGCTTAATAGAAGGGAATCGAAAACACATACTCCAAGCACTATTTATTACAATCTCCCTAGGAGTCTACTTCACCCTCCTCCAAGCCTCCGAATACTATGAAACATCATTCACAATCTCAGACGGAGTCTACGGATCCACCTTCTTCATGGCTACAGGATTCCACGGACTACACGTAATTATCGGCTCTACCTTCCTAATTGTATGCTTCTTGCGCCAACTAAAAGATCACTTCACATCGAGCCACCACTTTGGATTTGAAGCCGCTTGCTTGAGATTGACATTTCGTAGACGTGGTTTGACTATTCCTATACGTTTCTATTTATTGATGAGGATCCTATTCCTTTAGTATTAACAAGTACAGTTGACTTCCAATCAACCAGTTTCGGTATAATCCGAAAGGGAATAACAAACGTAATACTCGCCCTGCTCACCAATACACTTCTACCCACACTACTTGCACTCATCGCATTCTGACTACCCCAACTAAATATCTATGCAGAAAAAGCAAGTCCTTATGAATGTGGATTTGACCCCATAGGATCCGCCCGCCTGCCTTTCTCTATAAAATTTTTCTTAGTAGCGATTACATTCTTGCTATTTGACCTAGAAATTGCACTACTACGCCCTCTTCCTTGGGCCTCACAAACAAACAAATTATCAACCATACTTACCATAGCTCTTCTACTAATCTCTCTATTAGCCGCAAGCCTAGCCTACGAATGAACCCAAAAAGGACTAGAGTGAACTGAATATGATAATTAGTTTAAACTAAAACAAATGATTTCGACTCATTAGATTGTAGCTTACCCTATAATTATCAGATGTCCATAGTCTATATTAATATCTTCCTGGCTTTCCTCATGTCACTTATAGGACTACTGATGTACCGATCCCACCTAATATCTTCCCTCCTAGGTCTAGAAGGCATAATACTATCCCTATTTATCATGATAACCGTGGCAATTCTAAATAATCACTTCACACTAGCTAGCATGACTCCTATCATCCTGCTCGTATTTGCAGCCTGCGAGGCGGCACTGGGCTTATCCCTACTAGTAATGGTATCAAACACATATGGCACCGACTATGTACAAAACTTAAGCCTCCTACAATGCTAAAAATTATTGTCCCTACTGCCATACTCATACCGATAACATGACTATCAAAACCCAACATACTCTGAATTAACTCAACTACCTATAGCCTTCTGATCAGCCTTATTAGCCTCTCCTATTTAAATCAACTAGGCGACAACAGCCTAAATCTCTCATTACTATTTTTCTCAGACTCACTCTCTGCACCTCTACTAGTATTAACAACATGACTCCTACCACTGATGCTCATGGCTAGTCAATCACACCTGTCAAAAGAGACCTTAGCCCGAAAAAAAACTATACATCACAATACTTATTATCTTACAACTTCTCTTAATTATAACATTCACCGCCACAGAACTAATTATATTCTACATTCTATTTGAAGCCACATTAATCCCCACCCTCATTATTATCACTCGATGGGGTAATCAAACGGAGCGACTAAACGCTGGCCTATACTTTCTATTCTACACCTTGGTAGGCTCACTACCCCTCCTAGTCGCACTACTATACATCCAAAACACAACAGGGACCTTAAATTTCCTAATCATTCAATCATTCAACCACCTTCCTATGAATCCGAGCATCTTACCCACGATTCCGATATGACCAATTAATACACCTCTTATGAAATAGCTTTCTACCCCTTACCCTAGCCCTATGTATATGACACGTCTCCCTACCCATCAGTACAGCAAGCATTCCACCTCAAACATAAGAAATATGTCTGACAAAAGAGTTACTTTGATAGAGTAAAACTTAGAGGTTTATTTCTAGAATTATAGGAATCGAACCTAATCCTAAGAATCCAAAAATCTTCGTGCTACCAATATTACACCACATTCTAAAGTAAGGTCAGCTAAATAAGCTATCGGGCCCATACCCCGAAAATGTTGGTTTATACCCTTCCCATACTAATCAAACCCCCTATTTTTATTATCATTATATCAACCGTTATTTCAGGAACTATAATCGTAATAACAGCCTCCCATTGACTTATAGTCTGAATCGGCCTCGAAATAAACCTATTAGCCATTATTCCCATCCTCATAAAAAAATATAATCCACGAGCCATAGAAGCAGCCACAAAATATTTCCTGACACAAGCAACTGCTTCAGTACTCCTAATAATAGGAATCATCATCAACCTACTGCATTCAGGACAATGAACTGTATCAAAAGATCTCAACCCCATAGCATCTATCATAATAACAACCGCCTTAGCAATAAAACTAGGACTAGCCCCATTCCACTTCTGAGTGCCCGAAGTTACACAAGGAATCTCCATATCCTCAGGCCTAATCCTACTCACATGACAAAAAATTGCTCCACTATCAATCCTATACCAAATCTCACCCACCATCAATCCCAACCTACTCCTAACAATAGCCATCGTATCAGTTATAGTCGGAGGCTGAGGAGGACTTAACCAAACCCAACTACGAAAAATTATAGCATATTCCTCAATTGCCCACATAGGCTGAATAGCAGCCATCATAATATATAGCCCCACAATAATAATTTTAAACCTGACCATCTACATCATCATAACACTAACCACCTTCATATTATTCATACACAACTCCACCACCACAACATCATCCCTATCACAAACATGAAACAAAACACCCCTAATCACCTCATTTATCCTAGTACTAATAATGTCTCTAGGCGGCCTTCCTCCACTCTCCGGCTTCATCCCAAAATGAATAATCATTCCGGGACTAACTAAAAACGAAATAATTATAATGCCCACACTACTAGCTATAACAGCACTACTTAACCTGTACTTCTACATACGACTAACGTATACCACTGCACTGACTATATTCCCCTCAAACAACTGTATAAAAATAAAATGACGATTCGAGTGCACAGAAAAAACAATCCTTTTACCCCCCCCCTCCCTTAATTGTAATATCCACCATGCTACTTACCACTCGCACCAATACTATCCATCCTAGATTAGAAGTTTAGGTTAAATTAGACCAAGAGCCTTCAAAGCTCTAAGTAAGCCCTAACAGACTTAACTTCTGCATACCAATTAATCCTAAGGACTGCAAGAATCTATCTTACATCAATTGATTGCAAATCAAACACTTTAATTAAGCTAAGCCCTTACTAGATTGGTGGGCCCCAACCCCACGAAATTTTAGTTAACAGCTAAATACCCTAGTCCACTGGCTTCAATCTACTTCTCCCGCCGTCTAGAAAAAAAAGGCGGGAGAAGCCCCGGCAGCGTCAAGCTGCTTCTTTGAATTTGCAATTCAATATGACATTCACTGCAGGACTTGGTAAAAAGAGGACTGAACCTCTGTCTTTAGATTTACAGTCTAATGCTTACTCAGCCATTTTACCTATGTTCATAAACCGCTGACTATTTTCAACCAATCACAAAGATATTGGAACTCTTTACCTTCTATTTGGCGCCTGGGCCGGTATGGTAGGGACCGCTCTCAGTCTCTTCATCCGAGCCGAACTGGGTCAACCTGGCACGCTACTAGGGGACGACCAAATTTATAATGTAGTCGTCACCGCCCATGCCTTTGTAATAATCTTCTTTATAGTAATGCCTATTATGATTGGAGGATTCGGAAACTGATTGGTTCCACTAATAATTGGAGCCCCCGATATAGCATTCCCTCGAATGAATAATATGAGCTTCTGACTCCTTCCCCCGTCTTTCCTACTTTTGCTCGCATCATCTATGGTAGAGGCTGGAGCAGGGACTGGATGGACAGTACACCCACCTCTAGCCGGCAACCTAGCTCATGCAGGAGCATCCGTAGATCTAACTATTTTTTCACTACACCTAGCAGGTGTCCCCTCAATCTTAGGTGCTATTAATTTTATTACTACTATTATTAATATAAAACCCCCTGCTCTATCCCAATATCAAACACCCCTATTTGTCTGATCGGTCTTAATCACTGCTGTATTGCTACTTCTATCACTACCAGTTTTAGCAGCAGGCATCACTATACTACTGACAGATCGAAATCTGAACACCACATTTTTTGACCCCGCCGGAGGAGGGGATCCTATCTTATATCAACACCTATTCTGATTTTTCGGTCACCCAGAAGTCTACATTTTAATTTTACCCGGGTTTGGAATAATTTCACATATTGTTACCTACTACTCAGGTAAAAAAGAACCTTTTGGCTACATGGGAATAGTCTGAGCTATAACATCAATTGGCTTTC
Organism: Panthera pardus; assembly: GCF_024362965.1. NCBI lineage: Eukaryota > Metazoa > Chordata > Mammalia > Carnivora > Felidae > Panthera > Panthera pardus. Next base: position 61,453 of record NW_026526993.1, read on the forward strand.
TGGGCTTTATCGTATGAGCCCATCCCATGTTTACTGTGGGGATAGATGTGGACACACGAGCATACTTTACATCAGCTACTATAATTATTGCTATTCCCACTGGGGTAAAAGTATTTAGCTGACTGGCCACTCTTCATGGAGGTAATATCAAATGGTCCCCTGCTATGCTATGAGCTCTGGGATTCGTTTTCCTATTCACCGTAGGAGGCTTAACAGGAATTGTACTAGCAAATTCCTCATTAGATATTGTTCTTCACGACACATACTACGTAGTAGCCCACTTCCACTATGTCTTGTCAATAGGAGCAGTATTTGCTCTCATAGGAGGCTTCGTCCATTGATTCCCCCTATTCTCAGGGTATACTCTCGATAACACTTGGGCAAAAATTCATTTTACGATTATGTTCGTAGGTGTCAATATAACGTTTTTCCCTCAGCATTTTCTAGGCCTGTCCGGAATCCCTCGACGTTATTCTGACTACCCAGACGCATATACAACTTGAAACACAATCTCCTCAATAGGCTCTTTTATTTCACTAACAGCAGTAATATTAATAGTTTGTATAGTGTGAGAAGCTTTTGCATCAAAGCGAGAAGTGGCCATAGTGGAACTAACCACAACTAATCTTGAATGGCTGCATGGATGTCCCCCTCCATATCACACATTTGAAGAGCCAACCTGTGTGCTGTTAAAATAAGAAAGGAAGGAATCGAACCTCCTTAGACTGGTTTCAAGCCAATACCATAACCATTATGTCTTTCTCAATCAAGAAGTATTAGTAAAACAATTACATAACTCTGTCAAGGTTAAATTATAGGTTTAAGCCCTATGTACTTCCATGGCATACCCCTTCCAACTAGGTTTTCAAGATGCTACATCCCCCATCATAGAAGAGCTCCTACACTTCCATGATCACACACTAATAATTGTATTCCTAATTAGCTCCCTAGTCCTTTATATCATCTCACTAATACTAACAACCAAACTCACGCACACAAGCACAATGGATGCCCAAGAAGTAGAAACCATCTGAACCATTTTACCAGCTATCATCTTAATTCTCATTGCCCTACCCTCCTTACGAATTCTCTATATAATAGACGAGATTAATAGCCCCTCTCTTACTGTAAAGACCATGGGACATCAATGGTATTGAAGCTATGAATACACTGACTCTGAAGACCTAAGCTTTGACTCCTGTATAATTCCCACTCAAGAGCCAAAGCCCGGAGAACTCCGACTATTAGAAGTTGATAACCGAGTAGCACTACCAATAGAAGTGACCATTCGCGTGTTAATCTCGTCAGAAGACGTACTACACTCATGAGCCGTCCCATCCCTGGGCCTAAAAACTGATGCTATTCCAGGCCGACTAAACCAAACAACCCTAATGGGTACACGACCTGGACTCTATTATGGTCAGTGCTCAGAGATCTGCGGCTCAAACCACAGTTTTATGCCCATTGTTCTTGAACTAGTCCCATTAGCATATTTTGAAAAATGATCTGCGTCTATACTGTAAATTCATTAAGAAGCTAAACTAGCGTTAACCTTTTAAGTTAAAAACTGGGAGTTTAAACCTCCCCTTAATGACATGCCACAGTTAGATACATCAACCTGATTCATCACTATTATTTCAAGAATTATAACACTATTTATTATATTTCAACTAAAAATCTCAAAACACCTGTATCCTTCAAGCCCGGAACCCAAATCTACAGCTGCACTAAAACAGCCTAACCCTTGAGAAAAAAAAAAAGGAACGAAAATCTATTCACCTCTTTCACTACCCCAACAATAATAGGATTGCCTGTTGTCGTATTAATTATGATGTTCCCCAGCATTCTATTCCCCTCACCTAACCGACTAATTAATAACCGTTTAGTCTCACTTCAACAGTGATTAGTACAACTAACTTCAAAACAAATACTAGCCATTCACAATCACAAAGGACAAACTTGGGCCCTAATACTCATAGCTCTCATTTTATTTATTGGATCAACAAACCTGTTAGGTCTACTGCCTCACTCATTTACTCCAACTACCCAATTATCAATAAACTTAGGAATAGCTATTCCCCTATGAGCCGGTACCGTAATCACCGGGTTTCGCCACAAAACTAAAGCGTCCCTGGCCCACTTTTCTACCACAAGGAACACCAATCCCCCTGATCCCTATGCTTGTAATTATTGAAACCATTAGCCTTTTTATCCAGCCCGTGGCTCTGGCCGTACGACTTACAGCTAACATTACTGCAGGCCACCTATTCATACACTTAATTGGAGGAGCTGCTCTGGCCCTAACAAACATTAGTACCTCTGTTGCTTTAATTACCTTTATTATCCTCATCCTACTGACAATCCTTGAATTTGCTGTGGCTCTAATCCAAGCCTACGTCTTTACCCTACTTGTAAGCCTGTATCTACATGACAATACTTAATGACCCATCAAACCCACGCATACCATATGGTTAACCCCAGTCCATGGCCACTTACGGGAGCCCTTTCAGCCCTACTGATAACTTCAGGTCTGGCCATATGATTTCACTACAACTCAATACTATTATTGACCCTAGGTATAACCACTAACCTACTGACTATATATCAATGGTGACGAGACATTATTCGGGAAAGCACATTCCAAGGTCACCACACACCCATCGTTCAAAAAGGTCTCCGTTATGGAATAATTCTCTTTATCACCTCAGACGTATTCTTCTTCGCAGGCTTTGTCTGGGCCTTCTACCACTCAAGTCTAGCCCCAACTCCTGAATTGGGAGGATGCTGACCACCAACAGGTATTATTCCCCTAAACCCCCTAGAAGTCCCACTACTCAATACCTCCGTACTTCTAGCTTCCGGAGTGTCAGTCACCTGAGCTCACCACAGCTTAATAGAAGGGAATCGAAAACACATACTCCAAGCACTATTTATTACAATCTCCCTAGGAGTCTACTTCACCCTCCTCCAAGCCTCCGAATACTATGAAACATCATTCACAATCTCAGACGGAGTCTACGGATCCACCTTCTTCATGGCTACAGGATTCCACGGACTACACGTAATTATCGGCTCTACCTTCCTAATTGTATGCTTCTTGCGCCAACTAAAAGATCACTTCACATCGAGCCACCACTTTGGATTTGAAGCCGCTTGCTTGAGATTGACATTTCGTAGACGTGGTTTGACTATTCCTATACGTTTCTATTTATTGATGAGGATCCTATTCCTTTAGTATTAACAAGTACAGTTGACTTCCAATCAACCAGTTTCGGTATAATCCGAAAGGGAATAACAAACGTAATACTCGCCCTGCTCACCAATACACTTCTACCCACACTACTTGCACTCATCGCATTCTGACTACCCCAACTAAATATCTATGCAGAAAAAGCAAGTCCTTATGAATGTGGATTTGACCCCATAGGATCCGCCCGCCTGCCTTTCTCTATAAAATTTTTCTTAGTAGCGATTACATTCTTGCTATTTGACCTAGAAATTGCACTACTACGCCCTCTTCCTTGGGCCTCACAAACAAACAAATTATCAACCATACTTACCATAGCTCTTCTACTAATCTCTCTATTAGCCGCAAGCCTAGCCTACGAATGAACCCAAAAAGGACTAGAGTGAACTGAATATGATAATTAGTTTAAACTAAAACAAATGATTTCGACTCATTAGATTGTAGCTTACCCTATAATTATCAGATGTCCATAGTCTATATTAATATCTTCCTGGCTTTCCTCATGTCACTTATAGGACTACTGATGTACCGATCCCACCTAATATCTTCCCTCCTAGGTCTAGAAGGCATAATACTATCCCTATTTATCATGATAACCGTGGCAATTCTAAATAATCACTTCACACTAGCTAGCATGACTCCTATCATCCTGCTCGTATTTGCAGCCTGCGAGGCGGCACTGGGCTTATCCCTACTAGTAATGGTATCAAACACATATGGCACCGACTATGTACAAAACTTAAGCCTCCTACAATGCTAAAAATTATTGTCCCTACTGCCATACTCATACCGATAACATGACTATCAAAACCCAACATACTCTGAATTAACTCAACTACCTATAGCCTTCTGATCAGCCTTATTAGCCTCTCCTATTTAAATCAACTAGGCGACAACAGCCTAAATCTCTCATTACTATTTTTCTCAGACTCACTCTCTGCACCTCTACTAGTATTAACAACATGACTCCTACCACTGATGCTCATGGCTAGTCAATCACACCTGTCAAAAGAGACCTTAGCCCGAAAAAAAACTATACATCACAATACTTATTATCTTACAACTTCTCTTAATTATAACATTCACCGCCACAGAACTAATTATATTCTACATTCTATTTGAAGCCACATTAATCCCCACCCTCATTATTATCACTCGATGGGGTAATCAAACGGAGCGACTAAACGCTGGCCTATACTTTCTATTCTACACCTTGGTAGGCTCACTACCCCTCCTAGTCGCACTACTATACATCCAAAACACAACAGGGACCTTAAATTTCCTAATCATTCAATCATTCAACCACCTTCCTATGAATCCGAGCATCTTACCCACGATTCCGATATGACCAATTAATACACCTCTTATGAAATAGCTTTCTACCCCTTACCCTAGCCCTATGTATATGACACGTCTCCCTACCCATCAGTACAGCAAGCATTCCACCTCAAACATAAGAAATATGTCTGACAAAAGAGTTACTTTGATAGAGTAAAACTTAGAGGTTTATTTCTAGAATTATAGGAATCGAACCTAATCCTAAGAATCCAAAAATCTTCGTGCTACCAATATTACACCACATTCTAAAGTAAGGTCAGCTAAATAAGCTATCGGGCCCATACCCCGAAAATGTTGGTTTATACCCTTCCCATACTAATCAAACCCCCTATTTTTATTATCATTATATCAACCGTTATTTCAGGAACTATAATCGTAATAACAGCCTCCCATTGACTTATAGTCTGAATCGGCCTCGAAATAAACCTATTAGCCATTATTCCCATCCTCATAAAAAAATATAATCCACGAGCCATAGAAGCAGCCACAAAATATTTCCTGACACAAGCAACTGCTTCAGTACTCCTAATAATAGGAATCATCATCAACCTACTGCATTCAGGACAATGAACTGTATCAAAAGATCTCAACCCCATAGCATCTATCATAATAACAACCGCCTTAGCAATAAAACTAGGACTAGCCCCATTCCACTTCTGAGTGCCCGAAGTTACACAAGGAATCTCCATATCCTCAGGCCTAATCCTACTCACATGACAAAAAATTGCTCCACTATCAATCCTATACCAAATCTCACCCACCATCAATCCCAACCTACTCCTAACAATAGCCATCGTATCAGTTATAGTCGGAGGCTGAGGAGGACTTAACCAAACCCAACTACGAAAAATTATAGCATATTCCTCAATTGCCCACATAGGCTGAATAGCAGCCATCATAATATATAGCCCCACAATAATAATTTTAAACCTGACCATCTACATCATCATAACACTAACCACCTTCATATTATTCATACACAACTCCACCACCACAACATCATCCCTATCACAAACATGAAACAAAACACCCCTAATCACCTCATTTATCCTAGTACTAATAATGTCTCTAGGCGGCCTTCCTCCACTCTCCGGCTTCATCCCAAAATGAATAATCATTCCGGGACTAACTAAAAACGAAATAATTATAATGCCCACACTACTAGCTATAACAGCACTACTTAACCTGTACTTCTACATACGACTAACGTATACCACTGCACTGACTATATTCCCCTCAAACAACTGTATAAAAATAAAATGACGATTCGAGTGCACAGAAAAAACAATCCTTTTACCCCCCCCCTCCCTTAATTGTAATATCCACCATGCTACTTACCACTCGCACCAATACTATCCATCCTAGATTAGAAGTTTAGGTTAAATTAGACCAAGAGCCTTCAAAGCTCTAAGTAAGCCCTAACAGACTTAACTTCTGCATACCAATTAATCCTAAGGACTGCAAGAATCTATCTTACATCAATTGATTGCAAATCAAACACTTTAATTAAGCTAAGCCCTTACTAGATTGGTGGGCCCCAACCCCACGAAATTTTAGTTAACAGCTAAATACCCTAGTCCACTGGCTTCAATCTACTTCTCCCGCCGTCTAGAAAAAAAAGGCGGGAGAAGCCCCGGCAGCGTCAAGCTGCTTCTTTGAATTTGCAATTCAATATGACATTCACTGCAGGACTTGGTAAAAAGAGGACTGAACCTCTGTCTTTAGATTTACAGTCTAATGCTTACTCAGCCATTTTACCTATGTTCATAAACCGCTGACTATTTTCAACCAATCACAAAGATATTGGAACTCTTTACCTTCTATTTGGCGCCTGGGCCGGTATGGTAGGGACCGCTCTCAGTCTCTTCATCCGAGCCGAACTGGGTCAACCTGGCACGCTACTAGGGGACGACCAAATTTATAATGTAGTCGTCACCGCCCATGCCTTTGTAATAATCTTCTTTATAGTAATGCCTATTATGATTGGAGGATTCGGAAACTGATTGGTTCCACTAATAATTGGAGCCCCCGATATAGCATTCCCTCGAATGAATAATATGAGCTTCTGACTCCTTCCCCCGTCTTTCCTACTTTTGCTCGCATCATCTATGGTAGAGGCTGGAGCAGGGACTGGATGGACAGTACACCCACCTCTAGCCGGCAACCTAGCTCATGCAGGAGCATCCGTAGATCTAACTATTTTTTCACTACACCTAGCAGGTGTCCCCTCAATCTTAGGTGCTATTAATTTTATTACTACTATTATTAATATAAAACCCCCTGCTCTATCCCAATATCAAACACCCCTATTTGTCTGATCGGTCTTAATCACTGCTGTATTGCTACTTCTATCACTACCAGTTTTAGCAGCAGGCATCACTATACTACTGACAGATCGAAATCTGAACACCACATTTTTTGACCCCGCCGGAGGAGGGGATCCTATCTTATATCAACACCTATTCTGATTTTTCGGTCACCCAGAAGTCTACATTTTAATTTTACCCGGGTTTGGAATAATTTCACATATTGTTACCTACTACTCAGGTAAAAAAGAACCTTTTGGCTACATGGGAATAGTCTGAGCTATAACATCAATTGGCTTTCTGGGCTTTATCGTATGAGCCCATCCCATGTTTACTGTGGGGATAGATGTGGACACACGAGCATACTTTACATCAGCTACTATAATTATTGCTATTCCCACTGGGGTAAAAGTATTTAGCTGACTGGCCACTCTTCATGGAGGTAATATCAAATGGTCCCCTGCTATGCTATGAGCTCTGGGATTCGTTTTCCTATTCACCGTAGGAGGCTTAACAGGAATTGTACTAGCAAATTCCTCATTAGATATTGTTCTTCACGACACATACTACGTAGTAGCCCACTTCCACTATGTCTTGTCAATAGGAGCAGTATTTGCTCTCATAGGAGGCTTCGTCCATTGATTCCCCCTATTCTCAGGGTATACTCTCGATAACACTTGGGCAAAAATTCATTTTACGATTATGTTCGTAGGTGTCAATATAACGTTTTTCCCTCAGCATTTTCTAGGCCTGTCCGGAATCCCTCGACGTTATTCTGACTACCCAGACGCATATACAACTTGAAACACAATCTCCTCAATAGGCTCTTTTATTTCACTAACAGCAGTAATATTAATAGTTTGTATAGTGTGAGAAGCTTTTGCATCAAAGCGAGAAGTGGCCATAGTGGAACTAACCACAACTAATCTTGAATGGCTGCATGGATGTCCCCCTCCATATCACACATTTGAAGAGCCAACCTGTGTGCTGTTAAAATAAGAAAGGAAGGAATCGAACCTCCTTAGACTGGTTTCAAGCCAATACCATAACCATTATGTCTTTCTCAATCAAGAAGTATTAGTAAAACAATTACATAACTCTGTCAAGGTTAAATTATAGGTTTAAGCCCTATGTACTTCCATGGCATACCCCTTCCAACTAGGTTTTCAAGATGCTACATCCCCCATCATAGAAGAGCTCCTACACTTCCATGATCACACACTAATAATTGTATTCCTAATTAGCTCCCTAGTCCTTTATATCATCTCACTAATACTAACAACCAAACTCACGCACACAAGCACAATGGATGCCCAAGAAGTAGAAACCATCTGAACCATTTTACCAGCTATCATCTTAATTCTCATTGCCCTACCCTCCTTACGAATTCTCTATATAATAGACGAGATTAATAGCCCCTCTCTTACTGTAAAGACCATGGGACATCAATGGTATTGAAGCTATGAATACACTGACTCTGAAGACCTAAGCTTTGACTCCTGTATAATTCCCACTCAAGAGCCAAAGCCCGGAGAACTCCGACTATTAGAAGTTGATAACCGAGTAGCACTACCAATAGAAGTGACCATTCGCGTGTTAATCTCGTCAGAAGACGTACTACACTCATGAGCCGTCCCATCCCTGGGCCTAAAAACTGATGCTATTCCAGGCCGACTAAACCAAACAACCCTAATGGGTACACGACCTGGACTCTATTATGGTCAGTGCTCAGAGATCTGCGGCTCAAACCACAGTTTTATGCCCATTGTTCTTGAACTAGTCCCATTAGCATATTTTGAAAAATGATCTGCGTCTATACTGTAAATTCATTAAGAAGCTAAACTAGCGTTAACCTTTTAAGTTAAAAACTGGGAGTTTAAACCTCCCCTTAATGACATGCCACAGTTAGATACATCAACCTGATTCATCACTATTATTTCAAGAATTATAACACTATTTATTATATTTCAACTAAAAATCTCAAAACACCTGTATCCTTCAAGCCCGGAACCCAAATCTACAGCTGCACTAAAACAGCCTAACCCTTGAGAAAAAAAAAAAGGAACGAAAATCTATTCACCTCTTTCACTACCCCAACAATAATAGGATTGCCTGTTGTCGTATTAATTATGATGTTCCCCAGCATTCTATTCCCCTCACCTAACCGACTAATTAATAACCGTTTAGTCTCACTTCAACAGTGATTAGTACAACTAACTTCAAAACAAATACTAGCCATTCACAATCACAAAGGACAAACTTGGGCCCTAATACTCATAGCTCTCATTTTATTTATTGGATCAACAAACCTGTTAGGTCTACTGCCTCACTCATTTACTCCAACTACCCAATTATCAATAAACTTAGGAATAGCTATTCCCCTATGAGCCGGTACCGTAATCACCGGGTTTCGCCACAAAACTAAAGCGTCCCTGGCCCACTTTTCTACCACAAGGAACACCAATCCCCCTGATCCCTATGCTTGTAATTATTGAAACCATTAGCCTTTTTATCCAGCCCGTGGCTCTGGCCGTACGACTTACAGCTAACATTACTGCAGGCCACCTATTCATACACTTAATTGGAGGAGCTGCTCTGGCCCTAACAAACATTAGTACCTCTGTTGCTTTAATTACCTTTATTATCCTCATCCTACTGACAATCCTTGAATTTGCTGTGGCTCTAATCCAAGCCTACGTCTTTACCCTACTTGTAAGCCTGTATCTACATGACAATACTTAATGACCCATCAAACCCACGCATACCATATGGTTAACCCCAGTCCATGGCCACTTACGGGAGCCCTTTCAGCCCTACTGATAACTTCAGGTCTGGCCATATGATTTCACTACAACTCAATACTATTATTGACCCTAGGTATAACCACTAACCTACTGACTATATATCAATGGTGACGAGACATTATTCGGGAAAGCACATTCCAAGGTCACCACACACCCATCGTTCAAAAAGGTCTCCGTTATGGAATAATTCTCTTTATCACCTCAGACGTATTCTTCTTCGCAGGCTTTGTCTGGGCCTTCTACCACTCAAGTCTAGCCCCAACTCCTGAATTGGGAGGATGCTGACCACCAACAGGTATTATTCCCCTAAACCCCCTAGAAGTCCCACTACTCAATACCTCCGTACTTCTAGCTTCCGGAGTGTCAGTCACCTGAGCTCACCACAGCTTAATAGAAGGGAATCGAAAACACATACTCCAAGCACTATTTATTACAATCTCCCTAGGAGTCTACTTCACCCTCCTCCAAGCCTCCGAATACTATGAAACATCATTCACAATCTCAGACGGAGTCTACGGATCCACCTTCTTCATGGCTACAGGATTCCACGGACTACACGTAATTATCGGCTCTACCTTCCTAATTGTATGCTTCTTGCGCCAACTAAAAGATCACTTCACATCGAGCCACCACTTTGGATTTGAAGCCGCTTGCTTGAGATTGACATTTCGTAGACGTGGTTTGACTATTCCTATACGTTTCTATTTATTGATGAGGATCCTATTCCTTTAGTATTAACAAGTACAGTTGACTTCCAATCAACCAGTTTCGGTATAATCCGAAAGGGAATAACAAACGTAATACTCGCCCTGCTCACCAATACACTTCTACCCACACTACTTGCACTCATCGCATTCTGACTACCCCAACTAAATATCTATGCAGAAAAAGCAAGTCCTTATGAATGTGGATTTGACCCCATAGGATCCGCCCGCCTGCCTTTCTCTATAAAATTTTTCTTAGTAGCGATTACATTCTTGCTATTTGACCTAGAAATTGCACTACTACGCCCTCTTCCTTGGGCCTCACAAACAAACAAATTATCAACCATACTTACCATAGCTCTTCTACTAATCTCTCTATTAGCCGCAAGCCTAGCCTACGAATGAACCCAAAAAGGACTAGAGTGAACTGAATATGATAATTAGTTTAAACTAAAACAAATGATTTCGACTCATTAGATTGTAGCTTACCCTATAATTATCAGATGTCCATAGTCTATATTAATATCTTCCTGGCTTTCCTCATGTCACTTATAGGACTACTGATGTACCGATCCCACCTAATATCTTCCCTCCTAGGTCTAGAAGGCATAATACTATCCCTATTTATCATGATAACCGTGGCAATTCTAAATAATCACTTCACACTAGCTAGCATGACTCCTATCATCCTGCTCGTATTTGCAGCCTGCGAGGCGGCACTGGGCTTATCCCTACTAGTAATGGTATCAAACACATATGGCACCGACTATGTACAAAACTTAAGCCTCCTACAATGCTAAAAATTATTGTCCCTACTGCCATACTCATACCGATAACATGACTATCAAAACCCAACATACTCTGAATTAACTCAACTACCTATAGCCTTCTGATCAGCCTTATTAGCCTCTCCTATTTAAATCAACTAGGCGACAACAGCCTAAATCTCTCATTACTATTTTTCTCAGACTCACTCTCTGCACCTCTACTAGTATTAACAACATGACTCCTACCACTGATGCTCATGGCTAGTCAATCACACCTGTCAAAAGAGACCTTAGCCCGAAAAAAAACTATACATCACAATACTTATTATCTTACAACTTCTCTTAATTATAACATTCACCGCCACAGAACTAATTATATTCTACATTCTATTTGAAGCCACATTAATCCCCACCCTCATTATTATCACTCGATGGGGTAATCAAACGGAGCGACTAAACGCTGGCCTATACTTTCTATTCTACACCTTGGTAGGCTCACTACCCCTCCTAGTCGCACTACTATACATCCAAAACACAACAGGGACCTTAAATTTCCTAATCATTCAATCATTCAACCACCTTCCTATGAATCCGAGCATCTTACCCACGATTCCGATATGACCAATTAATACACCTCTTATGAAATAGCTTTCTACCCCTTACCCTAGCCCTATGTATATGACACGTCTCCCTACCCATCAGTACAGCAAGCATTCCACCTCAAACATAAGAAATATGTCTGACAAAAGAGTTACTTTGATAGAGTAAAACTTAGAGGTTTATTTCTAGAATTATAGGAATCGAACCTAATCCTAAGAATCCAAAAATCTTCGTGCTACCAATATTACACCACATTCTAAAGTAAGGTCAGCTAAATAAGCTATCGGGCCCATACCCCGAAAATGTTGGTTTATACCCTTCCCATACTAATCAAACCCCCTATTTTTATTATCATTATATCAACCGTTATTTCAGGAACTATAATCGTAATAACAGCCTCCCATTGACTTATAGTCTGAATCGGCCTCGAAATAAACCTATTAGCCATTATTCCCATCCTCATAAAAAAATATAATCCACGAGCCATAGAAGCAGCCACAAAATATTTCCTGACACAAGCAACTGCTTCAGTACTCCTAATAATAGGAATCATCATCAACCTACTGCATTCAGGACAATGAACTGTATCAAAAGATCTCAACCCCATAGCATCTATCATAATAACAACCGCCTTAGCAATAAAACTAGGACTAGCCCCATTCCACTTCTGAGTGCCCGAAGTTACACAAGGAATCTCCATATCCTCAGGCCTAATCCTACTCACATGACAAAAAATTGCTCCACTATCAATCCTATACCAAATCTCACCCACCATCAATCCCAACCTACTCCTAACAATAGCCATCGTATCAGTTATAGTCGGAGGCTGAGGAGGACTTAACCAAACCCAACTACGAAAAATTATAGCATATTCCTCAATTGCCCACATAGGCTGAATAGCAGCCATCATAATATATAGCCCCACAATAATAATTTTAAACCTGACCATCTACATCATCATAACACTAACCACCTTCATATTATTCATACACAACTCCACCACCACAACATCATCCCTATCACAAACATGAAACAAAACACCCCTAATCACCTCATTTATCCTAGTACTAATAATGTCTCTAGGCGGCCTTCCTCCACTCTCCGGCTTCATCCCAAAATGAATAATCATTCCGGGACTAACTAAAAACGAAATAATTATAATGCCCACACTACTAGCTATAACAGCACTACTTAACCTGTACTTCTACATACGACTAACGTATACCACTGCACTGACTATATTCCCCTCAAACAACTGTATAAAAATAAAATGACGATTCGAGTGCACAGAAAAAACAATCCTTTTACCCCCCCCCCTCCCTTAATTGTAATATCCACCATGCTACTTACCACTCGCACCAATACTATCCATCCTAGATTAGAAGTTTAGGTTAAATTAGACCAAGAGCCTTCAAAGCTCTAAGTAAGCCCTAACAGACTTAACTTCTGCATACCAATTAATCCTAAGGACTGCAAGAATCTATCTTACATCAATTGATTGCAAATCAAACACTTTAATTAAGCTAAGCCCTTACTAGATTGGTGGGCCCCAACCCCACGAAATTTTAGTTAACAGCTAAATACCCTAGTCCACTGGCTTCAATCTACTTCTCCCGCCGTCTAGAAAAAAAAGGCGGGAGAAGCCCCGGCAGCGTCAAGCTGCTTCTTTGAATTTGCAATTCAATATGACATTCACTGCAGGACTTGGTAAAAAGAGGACTGAACCTCTGTCTTTAGATTTACAGTCTAATGCTTACTCAGCCATTTTACCTATGTTCATAAACCGCTGACTATTTTCAACCAATCACAAAGATATTGGAACTCTTTACCTTCTATTTGGCGCCTGGGCCGGTATGGTAGGGACCGCTCTCAGTCTCTTCATCCGAGCCGAACTGGGTCAACCTGGCACGCTACTAGGGGACGACCAAATTTATAATGTAGTCGTCACCGCCCATGCCTTTGTAATAATCTTCTTTATAGTAATGCCTATTATGATTGGAGGATTCGGAAACTGATTGGTTCCACTAATAATTGGAGCCCCCGATATAGCATTCCCTCGAATGAATAATATGAGCTTCTGACTCCTTCCCCCGTCTTTCCTACTTTTGCTCGCATCATCTATGGTAGAGGCTGGAGCAGGGACTGGATGGACAGTACACCCACCTCTAGCCGGCAACCTAGCTCATGCAGGAGCATCCGTAGATCTAACTATTTTTTCACTACACCTAGCAGGTGTCCCCTCAATCTTAGGTGCTATTAATTTTATTACTACTATTATTAATATAAAACCCCCTGCTCTATCCCAATATCAAACACCCCTATTTGTCTGATCGGTCTTAATCACTGCTGTATTGCTACTTCTATCACTACCAGTTTTAGCAGCAGGCATCACTATACTACTGACAGATCGAAATCTGAACACCACATTTTTTGACCCCGCCGGAGGAGGGGATCCTATCTTATATCAACACCTATTCTGATTTTTCGGTCACCCAGAAGTCTACATTTTAATTTTACCCGGGTTTGGAATAATTTCACATATTGTTACCTACTACTCAGGTAAAAAAGAACCTTTTGGCTACATGGGAATAGTCTGAGCTATAACATCAATTGGCTTTCTGGGCTTTATCGTATGAGCCCATCCCATGTTTACTGTGGGGATAGATGTGGACACACGAGCATACTTTACATCAGCTACTATAATTATTGCTATTCCCACTGGGGTAAAAGTATTTAGCTGACTGGCCACTCTTCATGGAGGTAATATCAAATGGTCCCCTGCTATGCTATGAGCTCTGGGATTCGTTTTCCTATTCACCGTAGGAGGCTTAACAGGAATTGTACTAGCAAATTCCTCATTAGATATTGTTCTTCACGACACATACTACGTAGTAGCCCACTTCCACTATGTCTTGTCAATAGGAGCAGTATTTGCTCTCATAGGAGGCTTCGTCCATTGATTCCCCCTATTCTCAGGGTATACTCTCGATAACACTTGGGCAAAAATTCATTTTACGATTATGTTCGTAGGTGTCAATATAACGTTTTTCCCTCAGCATTTTCTAGGCCTGTCCGGAATGCCTCGACGTTATTCTGACTACCCAGACGCATATACAACTTGAAACACAATCTCCTCAATAGGCTCTTTTATTTCACTAACAGCAGTAATATTAATAGTTTGTATAGTGTGAGAAGCTTTTGCATCAAAGCGAGAAGTGGCCATAGTGGAACTAACCACAACTAATCTTGAATGGCTGCATGGATGTCCCCCTCCATATCACACATTTGAAGAGCCAACCTGTGTGCTGTTAAAATAAGAAAGGAAGGAATCGAACCTCCTTAGACTGGTTTCAAGCCAATACCATAACCATTATGTCTTTCTCAATCAAGAAGTATTAGTAAAACAATTACATAACTCTGTCAAGGTTAAATTATAGGTTTAAGCCCTATGTACTTCCATGGCATACCCCTTCCAACTAGGTTTTCAAGATGCTACATCCCCCATCATAGAAGAGCTCCTACACTTCCATGATCACACACTAATAATTGTATTCCTAATTAGCTCCCTAGTCCTTTATATCATCTCACTAATACTAACAACCAAACTCACGCACACAAGCACAATGGATGCCCAAGAAGTAGAAACCATCTGAACCATTTTACCAGCTATCATCTTAATTCTCATTGCCCTACCCTCCTTACGAATTCTCTATATAATAGACGAGATTAATAGCCCCTCTCTTACTGTAAAGACCATGGGACATCAATGGTATTGAAGCTATGAATACACTGACTCTGAAGACCTAAGCTTTGACTCCTGTATAATTCCCACTCAAGAGCCAAAGCCCGGAGAACTCCGACTATTAGAAGTTGATAACCGAGTAGCACTACCAATAGAAGTGACCATTCGCGTGTTAATCTCGTCAGAAGACGTACTACACTCATGAGCCGTCCCATCCCTGGGCCTAAAAACTGATGCTATTCCAGGCCGACTAAACCAAACAACCCTAATGGGTACACGACCTGGACTCTATTATGGTCAGTGCTCAGAGATCTGCGGCTCAAACCACAGTTTTATGCCCATTGTTCTTGAACTAGTCCCATTAGCATATTTTGAAAAATGATCTGCGTCTATACTGTAAATTCATTAAGAAGCTAAACTAGCGTTAACCTTTTAAGTTAAAAACTGGGAGTTTAAACCTCCCCTTAATGACATGCCACAGTTAGATACATCAACCTGATTCATCACTATTATTTCAAGAATTATAACACTATTTATTATATTTCAACTAAAAATCTCAAAACACCTGTATCCTTCAAGCCCGGAACCCAAATCTACAGCTGCACTAAAACAGCCTAACCCTTGAGAAAAAAAAAAAGGAACGAAAATCTATTCACCTCTTTCACTACCCCAACAATAATAGGATTGCCTGTTGTCGTATTAATTATGATGTTCCCCAGCATTCTATTCCCCTCACCTAACCGACTAATTAATAACCGTTTAGTCTCACTTCAACAGTGATTAGTACAACTAACTTCAAAACAAATACTAGCCATTCACAATCACAAAGGACAAACTTGGGCCCTAATACTCATAGCTCTCATTTTATTTATTGGATCAACAAACCTGTTAGGTCTACTGCCTCACTCATTTACTCCAACTACCCAATTATCAATAAACTTAGGAATAGCTATTCCCCTATGAGCCGGTACCGTAATCACCGGGTTTCGCCACAAAACTAAAGCGTCCCTGGCCCACTTTTCTACCACAAGGAACACCAATCCCCCTGATCCCTATGCTTGTAATTATTGAAACCATTAGCCTTTTTATCCAGCCCGTGGCTCTGGCCGTACGACTTACAGCTAACATTACTGCAGGCCACCTATTCATACACTTAATTGGAGGAGCTGCTCTGGCCCTAACAAACATTAGTACCTCTGTT
>NW_026526994.1:0-76765 GCF_024362965.1 Panthera pardus
CCGCAGGACTGCACCATGCAGTGACCCAGTTCACGCTTCTATGCAGCTTCCAGTGAACCCAGTGCCCGCAGCACTGAACCATGCTGTGAAACCAGGTCCCGCCTCTATGCAGCCTCCAATGAACCCGGTGCCAACGGTACTGCAGCCTCCAGTGAACCCAGCGCACGCGTCACTGCATCTTGCATTGAACCCAGTGCCCAGGGTACTGAAGCCGGCAGTGAACCCAGTTCCCGCGGCAATGCACCATCCAGTGAACCCAGGACCCATAGTACTGGAGCCTGCTGTGAACCTCTGCCCGCGGCACTGCAACCTCCATTGACCCACTGCCTGCGACACTGCCCCCTCCAGTGAACAAAGTGTCCGTGGCACTGCACCCTCCAGTGAACCCAGTGCCCACAGCACTGCAGCCTGCTATGAACCCAGTGCCCGCCGCTCTGCAGCCTCCATTGAAGCCAGTGCCCGCAGTACTGCACTCTCTATTGAACCTTGGGTCCGCCGACTGCAGCCGCCAGTAAAGCCAGTGCCCGCGGCATTGCAGCCTCAAGTGAAATCCGTACTCACAGTACTGCAGCCTATAGTTTTCCAAGTGATCTGTGCACTGCAGTCTGCAGTGAACCCAGTGCCCACACCACGGCACCCTGCAGTGAATCTAGTTCCGACTGCACTACAGGTTCCAAGGATCCCAGTGCCCATGGCACTTCAGCCTCCAATGAACAAAGTGCCTGTGGCAATGCACCCTCCAGTGAACCCAGTGCCCATGGCACTGCAGCCTGCAGTGAACCCAGGGCCTGTGGGTGTCTACCCACCAGTGAAGCCAGTGTCCCTGGCACTGCACCCTCCAGTGAACCCAGTTACGTGGCACTACACCATCCAGTGAACAAAGTGCCCACGGCACTGCAGCCTGCAATGAACCCAGTGCCCGCAGCTCTGCAGCCTCCATTGAAGCCAGTGCCCGCTTCTATGCATCTTCCAGTGAACCCAGTCCCGCAGCACTGCACCATGCAGTGAACCCAGGACCCGCTTCTATGCAGCCTCCAGTGAACCCAGTGCCCACAGTACTGCAGCTTCCAGTGAACCCAGTGCCCATGGCACTTCAGCCTCCAGTGAACAAAGTGCCTGCATCAATGCACCCTTCAGTGAACCCAGTGCCCAGGGCACTACAGCATCAAGTGAACAAAGCGCCTGCGGCACTGCAGCCTGCAGTGAACCCAGGGCCTGCGGGTCTCTACCCTCCAGTGAAGCCAGTGTCCCTGGCACTGCACTCTCCAGTGAACCCAGTGCCCACCACACTACACCATCCAGTGAACAAAGTGACTGCGGCACTGCAGCCTGCTATGTACCCAGTGCCCGTGGCTCTGCAGCCTCCATTGAAGCCACTGCCCGCCGTACTGAACTCTCCATTGAACCGTGGGTCCCTCGAACTGCAGCCGCCATTTAAGCCAGTGCCCGCGGCATTGCAGCCTCAAGTGAAACCCGTGCCCACAGCACTGCAGCCTCCACTTATCCCAGTGATCCGTGCACTGCAGTCTGCAGTGAACCAAGTCCCCACAGCACTGGACCCTGCAGTGAACCTAGTTCCGTCTGCACTGCAGGTTCGAAGGATCCCAGTTCCAATGGAACTTCATCCTCCAGTGAACAAAATGCCTGCGGCAATGCACCCTCCAGTGAACGCAGTGCCCGCGGCACTGCAGCCTGCAGTGAACCCAGGGCCTGCCGGTGCCTACGCACCAGAGAAGCCAGTGTCTCTGGCACTGCACCCTCCAGTGAACCCAGTGCCCACGGCACTAAACCATCCAGTGAACAAAGTGCCCGTGGCAGTGCAGCCTGCAATGAGCCCAGTGCCTGCAGCACTGCACCATGCAGTGAACCCAGGTCCCGCTTCTATGCAGCCTCCAGTGAACCCGGTGCCCACAGTACTGCAGCTTCCATTGAAGACAGTGCCCATGGCACTGCAGCCTCCATCGAACCCAGTGCCCGCGGCTCTGCAGCCTCCATTGAAGCCAGTGCCCGCCTTACTGCACTCTCCAGTGAACCTAGGGTCTGTGGCACTGCAGCCGCCAGTAAAGCAAGTGCCCGCAACATTGCAGCCACAAGTGAAACCCGTGCCCACAGCACTGCAGCCTCCAGTTATCCCAGTGATCCGTGCACTGCAGTCTGCAGTGAACACACTGGCAATGGCACTGCACGCTGCAGTGAACCCAGTTCCAACTGCACTGCAGGTTCCAGGAATCCCAGTGCCCATGGAAATGCAGCCTCCAGTGAACAAAGTGCCCGGGGGAATGCACTCTCCAGTGAACCCAGTGACCGCGGCACTGCAGCCTGCAGTGAAACCAGGGCCTGAGGGTCTCTATATTCCAGGGAAGCCAGTGTCACTGGGAGTGCACACTCCAGTGAACCCAGTGCCCACTGTACTACATCATGCAGTGAACAAAGTGCCTGCCGCACTGCAGCCTGCTATGAACCCAGTGCCCGTGTCTCTGCAGCCTCCATTCAAGACAGAGCCCACCATAACTGAACTCTCCATTGAAACTTGGGTCTGTGGAACTGCAGCCGCCATTTGAGCCAGTGCCCGCGGCATTGCAGCCTGAAGGAAACCCGTGCCCACAGCACTGCAGCCTCCAGTGATCCCAGTCATCTGTGCACTGCAGTCTGCAGTGAACCAACTCCCAACAGCACTGCACCCTGCAGTGAACCCATTTCCAACTGCACTGCAGGTTCAAGGATCCCAGTGCCCAAGACACTTCAGCCTCCAGTGAACAAAGTCCCTGTGGTAATGCACCCTCCAGTGAACCCAGTGCCCGCAGCACTGCAGCCTACTATGAACCCAGTGCCCGCGGCTCGGCAGCCTCCATTGAAGCCAGTGACCGCCGTACTGCACTCTCCACTGAACCTTGGGTCCGAGGCACTGCACTGCCAGTAAAGCCACTGCCCGCGGCATTGCAGCCTGAAGTGAAACCAGGGACCACAAAACTGCATCGTTCAGTTATCCCAGTGATCCATGCACTGCACTGTGCAGGGAACCCAGTGCCCACACCACTGCACCCTGCAGTGACCCCAGTTCCGACTGCACTGTAGGTTCCATGGATCCCAGTGCCCATGGCAATTCAGCCTCCAGTGAACAGATTGCCTGCTGCAATACACCCTCCAGTGAACCCAGTACATGCGGCACTGGGGCCTGCAATGAACCCAGGGCCTGAGGGTGTCTACCCACCAGTGAAGCCAGTGTCCCTGGCACTGCACCCTCCAGTGAACCCAGTTACGTGGCACTACACCATTGAGTGAACAAACTGCCCGCAGCACTGTAGCCTGCTATGAACCCAGTGCCCGTGGCTCTGCAGCCTCCATTGAAGCAAGTGCCCACCGTATTGCACTCTCCATTGAACCTTGGGTCCGCGGCACTGCAGCCGCCTGTAAAGCGCGTGCCCGTGGCATTGCAGCCTCAAGTGAAACCCGTGCACACAGCACTCCAGCCTCCAGTTATCCCAGTGATCAGTGCACTTCAGTCTGCAGTGAACCAAGCCCCCACATCTCTGGACACTGCAGTGAACCCATTTCCGACTGCACTGCAGGTTCCAAGGCTCCCAGTGCCCAAGGCACTTCAGCCTCCAGTGAACATAGTGCCTGCGGTAATGCACCCTCCAGTGAACCCAGTGCCCGCAGCAGTGCAGCCTGCTATGAGCCCAGTGCCCACGGCTCTGCAGCCTCCATTGAAGACAGTGCCCGCCGTACTGCACTCTATTGAACCTTGGGTCCGCAGCCCTGCACTGCCAGTAAAGCCACTGCCCGCAGCATTGCAGCCTGAAGTGAAACGCGTGCCCACAGCACTGCATCGTCCAGTTATCCCAGTGATCCATGCACTGCACACTGCAGTGAACCCAGTGCCCACACCACTGCACCCTGCAGTGAACCCAGTTCCGACTGCACTGTAGGTTCCAAGGATCCCAGTGCCCATGGGAATTCAGCCTCCAGTGAACAAATTGCCTGCCGCACTGCACCCTCCAGTGAACCCAGAGCCCGCGGAACAGCACCATGCCATGAACACAGTTCCTGCGGCACTGCACCATGCATTGAACTCAGTACCCGTGGCACTGGAGCCTGCTCTGAACCCACTGCTTGTGGCACTGCAGTCTCCAGTGACCCACTGCCTGCGACACTGACCCCTCCAGTGAACACAGTGTCCGTGGCACTGCACCCTCCAGAGAACCTAGTGTCTGCGTCAATGCACCCTCCAGTGAAATACGTGCCCAAGGCACTACACCATCCAGTGAACGTGCCCGTGGCACTGCAGCCTGCTATGAACCCAGTGCCCGCGGCTCTGCAGCCTCCATTGAAGCCAGTGCCCACCGTACTGCACTCTCCATTGAACCTTGGGTCCGCGGCACTGCAGCCGCCAGTAAAGCCAGTGCCCGCGGCATTGCAGCCTCCAGCGAAACAAGTGCCCACTGCACTGCAGCCTCCAGTTATTCCAGTGATCCAGGCACTGCACTGTGCAGGGAACCCCGTACCCACACCACTGCACCCTGCAGTGAACCCAGTTCCGACTGCACTGTAGGTTCCAAGGATCCCAGTGCCCATGGCAATTCAGCCTCCAGTGAACAAATTGCCCGCAGCAATGCACCCTCCAGTGAACCCAGTGCCTGCGGCACAGCGGCCTGCAGTGAACCCAGGGCCTGCGGGTGTCTACACACCAGTGAACCCAGCGCCCGCGGAATGGCACCATGCTGTGAACACAGTTCCCGTGGCTCTGCACCATGCAGTGAACTCAGTACCCGTGGCACTGGAGCCTGTTCTGAACCCACTGCTTGTGGCACTGCAGTCTCCAGTGACCCACTGCCTGCGACACTGACCCCTCCAGTGAACACAGTGTCTGTGGCACTGAACCCTCCAGAGAACCCAGTGCCCGTATCAATGCACCCTCCAGTCAAACCAGTGTCCTAGGCACTACACCATCCAGTGAACAACGTGCCTGCGTCATTGCTGCCTGCTATGAACCCAGTGACCACGGATCTGCAGCCTCCATTGAAGCCAATGCCCACCCGTCTGCACTCTCCATTGAACCTTGGCTCTGCGGCACTGCAGCTGCCAGTTAAGACAGTGCCCGCGGCATTGCAGTCTCAAGTGAAACCCGTGCTGGCAGCACTGCAGCCTCCAGTTATCCCAGGGATCCGTGCAATGCAGTCTGCAGTGAACCAAGTCCCCACAGCACTGCACCATGCTGTGAACCCTGTTCCGACTGTACTGCATGTTCCAAGGATCCCAGTGCCCATGGCACTTCAGCCTCCAGTGAACAAAGTGCCTGCGGTAATGCACCCTCCAGTGAACCCAGTACCCGCAGCACTGCAGCCTGTTATGAACCCAGTGCCCACGGCTCTGCAGACTCCATTGAAGCCAGTGCCCGCCGTACTGCACTCTCCATTGAACCTTGCGTACGTGGGACTGCAGCTGCCCGTTAAGCCAGTGCCCGCGGCATTGGAGCCTCATGGGAAAACTGTGCCCACAGAACTGCAGCCTCCAGTTATCCCAGTGATCCATGCACTGCAGTCTAGAGTGAACCCAGTGCCCACAGCACTGCACCCTGCAGTGAACCCAGTTCCCACTTCTATGCAGCCTCAAGTAAACCAATTGCCTGCAGCACTGCAGCCTCCAGTGAACGCACTGACCGCGGCACTGCACCCTCAAATGAAGGTAGTGCCTGCCGCACTGCACCCTCCAGTGAACCCAGGGCCCGCAGAACTGCACCATGCGGTGAACCCAGTTCCCGCTTCTATGCACCCTGCATTGAACACAGTGCCCGCAGCACTGCAGCCTCCAGTGAACCCACTGACCGCGGCACTGCAGCCTCCATTGAAGGCAGTGACTGCCGCACTGCACCCTCCAGTGAACCCAGTGCTCGTGGAACTGCACTATGCAGTGAACCCAGTTCCCGCTTCTAGGCATCCTGCAGTGAACACAGTGCCCGCAGCACTGCAGCCTCCAGTGAACACAGATCCCGCAGCACTGGAGCCTCCAGTGAACCCACTTCACGCAGCATTGCACCCGCCAGTGAAGGCAGTGGCTAACGCACTGTAGCCTCCTGTGACCCCACTGCCCACGACACTGCAGCATGCAGTGTAACCAGTTCCAACTTGTATGCAGCCTCCAGTGAACACACTGCCCGCAGCACAGCAGCCTCCAGTGAACCCAGATCCGGCGGCACTGCCTCCTCCAGAGAACCACCTGCCTGCGGCACTGCAGCATCCAGTGACAAACTGCCTGCGACACTGCAGGCTCCAGTGAACCCAGTTACGCGGCACTGCACCATCCAGTGAACCGAGTGCACGTGTCACTGCATCCTGCATTGAACCCACTGCCCAGGGTACTGCAGCCTGCATTGAACCCAGTTCCCGCTGCACTGCACCATCCAGTGAACTCAGTACCCGTGGCACTGGAGCCTGCTGTGAACCAACTGCCCGAGGCCCTGCAGCCTCCAGTGACCCACTGCCTGCGACACTGCCCACTCCAGTGAACACAATGTCCGTGGCACTGCACCCTGCAGTGAAGCCAGTGCCAGCGGCAATGCACCCTCCAGTAAAACCAGTGCCCACGGCACGACACCATCCACTGAACAAACTGTCCGCAGCACTGCAGCCAGTAATGAACCCAGTGCCCGCGGTTCTGCAGCTTACATTGAAGCCAGTGCCCGCCGTACTGCACTATCCAGTGAAACTAGGGTCTGCGGCACTGCAGCCGCCAGTAAAGCCAGTGCCCATGGCATTTCAGCCTCCAGTGAAACACTTGCCCACTGCACTGCAGCCTCCAGTTATCCCAGTGATCCGTGCACTACAGTCTGCAGTGAACCCAGTGCCCACAGCACTGCACCCTGCAGTGAACACAGTTCCGACTGCACTGCAGTTTCCAGGGATCCCAGTGCCCATTGCACTGCAGCATCCAGTGAACGAAGTGCCTACGGCACTGCAGCCTGCAATGAACCCAGTGCCCGCGTCTCTGCAGCCACCATTGAAGGCAGTGCCCGCTGTAATGCACTCTCCAGGGACCCTAGGGTCCGCGGCACTGCAGCTGCCAGTAAAGCCAGTGCCCGCTCCATGGCAGCCTCCAGTGAAACGCGTGACCACTGCACTGCAGCCTCCAGTTATCACTGTGATCCGTGCACTGTGAGCCTGCATTGAACACAGTACCCGCAGGACTGCACCATGCATTGAACCCAGTTCCCGCTTCTATGCAGCCTCCCGTGAACCTAGTACCCGTGGAATTGCAGCCTCCAGTGAACCCAGTGCACGCGTCACTGCATCCTGCATTGAACCCAGTGCCTAGGGTACTGCAGCCTACAGTGAACCCAGTTACCACGTCACTGCACCATCCAGTGAACCCGGGAACCGTGGTACTTGAGCCTGCTGTGAACCCACTGACTGCGGCACTGCAGCCTCCAGTGAAACCAGTGCCCGCGGCACTGCACCCTCCATTGAACCCAGTGCACATGTCACTGCATCCTGCATTGAACCCACTGCCCAGGGTAATGCAGCCTGAAGTGAACACAGTTCCTGCGACACTGCACCATCCAGTGAACTCAGTACCCGTGGCACTGGAGCCTTCTGTGAACCCAATGCGCACGGCACTGCAGCCTCCAATGACCCACTGCCTGCGACACTGCCCCCTCTAGTGAACACAGTGTCCATGGCACTGCACCCTCCAGTGAAGCCAGTGCCCACGGCACTACACCATCCAGTGAACAAAGTGCCCGCGGCACTGCAGCCTGCAATGAACCCAGTGCCCGCAGCTCTGCAACCAACATTGAAGACAGTGCCTGCTGTAATGCACTCTCCAGGGAACCTAGGGTCCGCGGCACTGAAGCCTCCAGTAAAGCCAGTGCCCGCGCCATTGCAGCCTCCAATGTAACCCGTGCCCACTGCACTGCAGCCTCCAGTTATCCCTGTGATCCGTGCACTGCACTCTGCATTGAAACCAGTACCCGCAGGACTGCACCATGCAGTGACCCAGTTCACGCTTCTATGCAGCTTCCAGTGAACCCAGTGCCCGCAGCACTGAACCATGCTGTGAAACCAGGTCCCGCCTCTATGCAGCCTCCAATGAACCCGGTGCCAACGGTACTGCAGCCTCCAGTGAACCCAGCGCACGCGTCACTGCATCTTGCATTGAACCCAGTGCCCAGGGTACTGAAGCCGGCAGTGAACCCAGTTCCCGCGGCAATGCACCATCCAGTGAACCCAGGACCCATAGTACTGGAGCCTGCTGTGAACCTCTGCCCGCGGCACTGCAACCTCCATTGACCCACTGCCTGCGACACTGCCCCCTCCAGTGAACAAAGTGTCCGTGGCACTGCACCCTCCAGTGAACCCAGTGCCCACAGCACTGCAGCCTGCTATGAACCCAGTGCCCGCCGCTCTGCAGCCTCCATTGAAGCCAGTGCCCGCAGTACTGCACTCTCTATTGAACCTTGGGTCCGCCGACTGCAGCCGCCAGTAAAGCCAGTGCCCGCGGCATTGCAGCCTCAAGTGAAATCCGTACTCACAGTACTGCAGCCTATAGTTTTCCAAGTGATCTGTGCACTGCAGTCTGCAGTGAACCCAGTGCCCACACCACGGCACCCTGCAGTGAATCTAGTTCCGACTGCACTACAGGTTCCAAGGATCCCAGTGCCCATGGCACTTCAGCCTCCAATGAACAAAGTGCCTGTGGCAATGCACCCTCCAGTGAACCCAGTGCCCATGGCACTGCAGCCTGCAGTGAACCCAGGGCCTGTGGGTGTCTACCCACCAGTGAAGCCAGTGTCCCTGGCACTGCACCCTCCAGTGAACCCAGTTACGTGGCACTACACCATCCAGTGAACAAAGTGCCCACGGCACTGCAGCCTGCAATGAACCCAGTGCCCGCAGCTCTGCAGCCTCCATTGAAGCCAGTGCCCGCTTCTATGCATCTTCCAGTGAACCCAGTCCCGCAGCACTGCACCATGCAGTGAACCCAGGACCCGCTTCTATGCAGCCTCCAGTGAACCCAGTGCCCACAGTACTGCAGCTTCCAGTGAACCCAGTGCCCATGGCACTTCAGCCTCCAGTGAACAAAGTGCCTGCATCAATGCACCCTTCAGTGAACCCAGTGCCCAGGGCACTACAGCATCAAGTGAACAAAGCGCCTGCGGCACTGCAGCCTGCAGTGAACCCAGGGCCTGCGGGTCTCTACCCTCCAGTGAAGCCAGTGTCCCTGGCACTGCACTCTCCAGTGAACCCAGTGCCCACCACACTACACCATCCAGTGAACAAAGTGACTGCGGCACTGCAGCCTGCTATGTACCCAGTGCCCGTGGCTCTGCAGCCTCCATTGAAGCCACTGCCCGCCGTACTGAACTCTCCATTGAACCGTGGGTCCCTCGAACTGCAGCCGCCATTTAAGCCAGTGCCCGCGGCATTGCAGCCTCAAGTGAAACCCGTGCCCACAGCACTGCAGCCTCCACTTATCCCAGTGATCCGTGCACTGCAGTCTGCAGTGAACCAAGTCCCCACAGCACTGGACCCTGCAGTGAACCTAGTTCCGTCTGCACTGCAGGTTCGAAGGATCCCAGTTCCAATGGAACTTCATCCTCCAGTGAACAAAATGCCTGCGGCAATGCACCCTCCAGTGAACGCAGTGCCCGCGGCACTGCAGCCTGCAGTGAACCCAGGGCCTGCCGGTGCCTACGCACCAGAGAAGCCAGTGTCTCTGGCACTGCACCCTCCAGTGAACCCAGTGCCCACGGCACTAAACCATCCAGTGAACAAAGTGCCCGTGGCAGTGCAGCCTGCAATGAGCCCAGTGCCTGCAGCACTGCACCATGCAGTGAACCCAGGTCCCGCTTCTATGCAGCCTCCAGTGAACCCGGTGCCCACAGTACTGCAGCTTCCATTGAAGACAGTGCCCATGGCACTGCAGCCTCCATCGAACCCAGTGCCCGCGGCTCTGCAGCCTCCATTGAAGCCAGTGCCCGCCTTACTGCACTCTCCAGTGAACCTAGGGTCTGTGGCACTGCAGCCGCCAGTAAAGCAAGTGCCCGCAACATTGCAGCCACAAGTGAAACCCGTGCCCACAGCACTGCAGCCTCCAGTTATCCCAGTGATCCGTGCACTGCAGTCTGCAGTGAACACACTGGCAATGGCACTGCACGCTGCAGTGAACCCAGTTCCAACTGCACTGCAGGTTCCAGGAATCCCAGTGCCCATGGAAATGCAGCCTCCAGTGAACAAAGTGCCCGGGGGAATGCACTCTCCAGTGAACCCAGTGACCGCGGCACTGCAGCCTGCAGTGAAACCAGGGCCTGAGGGTCTCTATATTCCAGGGAAGCCAGTGTCACTGGGAGTGCACACTCCAGTGAACCCAGTGCCCACTGTACTACATCATGCAGTGAACAAAGTGCCTGCCGCACTGCAGCCTGCTATGAACCCAGTGCCCGTGTCTCTGCAGCCTCCATTCAAGACAGAGCCCACCATAACTGAACTCTCCATTGAAACTTGGGTCTGTGGAACTGCAGCCGCCATTTGAGCCAGTGCCCGCGGCATTGCAGCCTGAAGGAAACCCGTGCCCACAGCACTGCAGCCTCCAGTGATCCCAGTCATCTGTGCACTGCAGTCTGCAGTGAACCAACTCCCAACAGCACTGCACCCTGCAGTGAACCCATTTCCAACTGCACTGCAGGTTCAAGGATCCCAGTGCCCAAGACACTTCAGCCTCCAGTGAACAAAGTCCCTGTGGTAATGCACCCTCCAGTGAACCCAGTGCCCGCAGCACTGCAGCCTACTATGAACCCAGTGCCCGCGGCTCGGCAGCCTCCATTGAAGCCAGTGACCGCCGTACTGCACTCTCCACTGAACCTTGGGTCCGAGGCACTGCACTGCCAGTAAAGCCACTGCCCGCGGCATTGCAGCCTGAAGTGAAACCAGGGACCACAAAACTGCATCGTTCAGTTATCCCAGTGATCCATGCACTGCACTGTGCAGGGAACCCAGTGCCCACACCACTGCACCCTGCAGTGACCCCAGTTCCGACTGCACTGTAGGTTCCATGGATCCCAGTGCCCATGGCAATTCAGCCTCCAGTGAACAGATTGCCTGCTGCAATACACCCTCCAGTGAACCCAGTACATGCGGCACTGGGGCCTGCAATGAACCCAGGGCCTGAGGGTGTCTACCCACCAGTGAAGCCAGTGTCCCTGGCACTGCACCCTCCAGTGAACCCAGTTACGTGGCACTACACCATTGAGTGAACAAACTGCCCGCAGCACTGTAGCCTGCTATGAACCCAGTGCCCGTGGCTCTGCAGCCTCCATTGAAGCAAGTGCCCACCGTATTGCACTCTCCATTGAACCTTGGGTCCGCGGCACTGCAGCCGCCTGTAAAGCGCGTGCCCGTGGCATTGCAGCCTCAAGTGAAACCCGTGCACACAGCACTCCAGCCTCCAGTTATCCCAGTGATCAGTGCACTTCAGTCTGCAGTGAACCAAGCCCCCACATCTCTGGACACTGCAGTGAACCCATTTCCGACTGCACTGCAGGTTCCAAGGCTCCCAGTGCCCAAGGCACTTCAGCCTCCAGTGAACATAGTGCCTGCGGTAATGCACCCTCCAGTGAACCCAGTGCCCGCAGCAGTGCAGCCTGCTATGAGCCCAGTGCCCACGGCTCTGCAGCCTCCATTGAAGACAGTGCCCGCCGTACTGCACTCTATTGAACCTTGGGTCCGCAGCCCTGCACTGCCAGTAAAGCCACTGCCCGCAGCATTGCAGCCTGAAGTGAAACGCGTGCCCACAGCACTGCATCGTCCAGTTATCCCAGTGATCCATGCACTGCACACTGCAGTGAACCCAGTGCCCACACCACTGCACCCTGCAGTGAACCCAGTTCCGACTGCACTGTAGGTTCCAAGGATCCCAGTGCCCATGGGAATTCAGCCTCCAGTGAACAAATTGCCTGCCGCACTGCACCCTCCAGTGAACCCAGAGCCCGCGGAACAGCACCATGCCATGAACACAGTTCCTGCGGCACTGCACCATGCATTGAACTCAGTACCCGTGGCACTGGAGCCTGCTCTGAACCCACTGCTTGTGGCACTGCAGTCTCCAGTGACCCACTGCCTGCGACACTGACCCCTCCAGTGAACACAGTGTCCGTGGCACTGCACCCTCCAGAGAACCTAGTGTCTGCGTCAATGCACCCTCCAGTGAAATACGTGCCCAAGGCACTACACCATCCAGTGAACGTGCCCGTGGCACTGCAGCCTGCTATGAACCCAGTGCCCGCGGCTCTGCAGCCTCCATTGAAGCCAGTGCCCACCGTACTGCACTCTCCATTGAACCTTGGGTCCGCGGCACTGCAGCCGCCAGTAAAGCCAGTGCCCGCGGCATTGCAGCCTCCAGCGAAACAAGTGCCCACTGCACTGCAGCCTCCAGTTATTCCAGTGATCCAGGCACTGCACTGTGCAGGGAACCCCGTACCCACACCACTGCACCCTGCAGTGAACCCAGTTCCGACTGCACTGTAGGTTCCAAGGATCCCAGTGCCCATGGCAATTCAGCCTCCAGTGAACAAATTGCCCGCAGCAATGCACCCTCCAGTGAACCCAGTGCCTGCGGCACAGCGGCCTGCAGTGAACCCAGGGCCTGCGGGTGTCTACACACCAGTGAACCCAGCGCCCGCGGAATGGCACCATGCTGTGAACACAGTTCCCGTGGCTCTGCACCATGCAGTGAACTCAGTACCCGTGGCACTGGAGCCTGTTCTGAACCCACTGCTTGTGGCACTGCAGTCTCCAGTGACCCACTGCCTGCGACACTGACCCCTCCAGTGAACACAGTGTCTGTGGCACTGAACCCTCCAGAGAACCCAGTGCCCGTATCAATGCACCCTCCAGTCAAACCAGTGTCCTAGGCACTACACCATCCAGTGAACAACGTGCCTGCGTCATTGCTGCCTGCTATGAACCCAGTGACCACGGATCTGCAGCCTCCATTGAAGCCAATGCCCACCCGTCTGCACTCTCCATTGAACCTTGGCTCTGCGGCACTGCAGCTGCCAGTTAAGACAGTGCCCGCGGCATTGCAGTCTCAAGTGAAACCCGTGCTGGCAGCACTGCAGCCTCCAGTTATCCCAGGGATCCGTGCAATGCAGTCTGCAGTGAACCAAGTCCCCACAGCACTGCACCATGCTGTGAACCCTGTTCCGACTGTACTGCATGTTCCAAGGATCCCAGTGCCCATGGCACTTCAGCCTCCAGTGAACAAAGTGCCTGCGGTAATGCACCCTCCAGTGAACCCAGTACCCGCAGCACTGCAGCCTGTTATGAACCCAGTGCCCACGGCTCTGCAGACTCCATTGAAGCCAGTGCCCGCCGTACTGCACTCTCCATTGAACCTTGCGTACGTGGGACTGCAGCTGCCCGTTAAGCCAGTGCCCGCGGCATTGGAGCCTCATGGGAAAACTGTGCCCACAGAACTGCAGCCTCCAGTTATCCCAGTGATCCATGCACTGCAGTCTAGAGTGAACCCAGTGCCCACAGCACTGCACCCTGCAGTGAACCCAGTTCCCACTTCTATGCAGCCTCAAGTAAACCAATTGCCTGCAGCACTGCAGCCTCCAGTGAACGCACTGACCGCGGCACTGCACCCTCAAATGAAGGTAGTGCCTGCCGCACTGCACCCTCCAGTGAACCCAGGGCCCGCAGAACTGCACCATGCGGTGAACCCAGTTCCCGCTTCTATGCACCCTGCATTGAACACAGTGCCCGCAGCACTGCAGCCTCCAGTGAACCCACTGACCGCGGCACTGCAGCCTCCATTGAAGGCAGTGACTGCCGCACTGCACCCTCCAGTGAACCCAGTGCTCGTGGAACTGCACTATGCAGTGAACCCAGTTCCCGCTTCTAGGCATCCTGCAGTGAACACAGTGCCCGCAGCACTGCAGCCTCCAGTGAACACAGATCCCGCAGCACTGGAGCCTCCAGTGAACCCACTTCACGCAGCATTGCACCCGCCAGTGAAGGCAGTGGCTAACGCACTGTAGCCTCCTGTGACCCCACTGCCCACGACACTGCAGCATGCAGTGTAACCAGTTCCAACTTGTATGCAGCCTCCAGTGAACACACTGCCCGCAGCACAGCAGCCTCCAGTGAACCCAGATCCGGCGGCACTGCCTCCTCCAGAGAACCACCTGCCTGCGGCACTGCAGCATCCAGTGACAAACTGCCTGCGACACTGCAGGCTCCAGTGAACCCAGTTACGCGGCACTGCACCATCCAGTGAACCGAGTGCACGTGTCACTGCATCCTGCATTGAACCCACTGCCCAGGGTACTGCAGCCTGCATTGAACCCAGTTCCCGCTGCACTGCACCATCCAGTGAACTCAGTACCCGTGGCACTGGAGCCTGCTGTGAACCAACTGCCCGAGGCCCTGCAGCCTCCAGTGACCCACTGCCTGCGACACTGCCCACTCCAGTGAACACAATGTCCGTGGCACTGCACCCTGCAGTGAAGCCAGTGCCAGCGGCAATGCACCCTCCAGTAAAACCAGTGCCCACGGCACGACACCATCCACTGAACAAACTGTCCGCAGCACTGCAGCCAGTAATGAACCCAGTGCCCGCGGTTCTGCAGCTTACATTGAAGCCAGTGCCCGCCGTACTGCACTATCCAGTGAAACTAGGGTCTGCGGCACTGCAGCCGCCAGTAAAGCCAGTGCCCATGGCATTTCAGCCTCCAGTGAAACACTTGCCCACTGCACTGCAGCCTCCAGTTATCCCAGTGATCCGTGCACTACAGTCTGCAGTGAACCCAGTGCCCACAGCACTGCACCCTGCAGTGAACACAGTTCCGACTGCACTGCAGTTTCCAGGGATCCCAGTGCCCATTGCACTGCAGCATCCAGTGAACGAAGTGCCTACGGCACTGCAGCCTGCAATGAACCCAGTGCCCGCGTCTCTGCAGCCACCATTGAAGGCAGTGCCCGCTGTAATGCACTCTCCAGGGACCCTAGGGTCCGCGGCACTGCAGCTGCCAGTAAAGCCAGTGCCCGCTCCATGGCAGCCTCCAGTGAAACGCGTGACCACTGCACTGCAGCCTCCAGTTATCACTGTGATCCATGCACTGTGAGCCTGCATTGAACACAGTACCCGCAGGACTGCACCATGCATTGAACCCAGTTCCCGCTTCTATGCAGCCTCCCGTGAACCTAGTACCCGTGGAATTGCAGCCTCCAGTGAACCCAGTGCACGCGTCACTGCATCCTGCATTGAACCCAGTGCCTAGGGTACTGCAGCCTACAGTGAACCCAGTTACCACGTCACTGCACCATCCAGTGAACCCGGGAACCGTGGTACTTGAGCCTGCTGTGAACCCACTGACTGCGGCACTGCAGCCTCCAGTGAAACCAGTGCCCGCGGCACTGCACCCTCCATTGAACCCAGTGCACATGTCACTGCATCCTGCATTGAACCCACTGCCCAGGGTAATGCAGCCTGAAGTGAACACAGTTCCTGCGACACTGCACCATCCAGTGAACTCAGTACCCGTGGCACTGGAGCCTTCTGTGAACCCAATGCGCACGGCACTGCAGCCTCCAATGACCCACTGCCTGCGACACTGCCCCCTCTAGTGAACACAGTGTCCATGGCACTGCACCCTCCAGTGAAGCCAGTGCCCACGGCACTACACCATCCAGTGAACAAAGTGCCCGCGGCACTGCAGCCTGCAATGAACCCAGTGCCCGCAGCTCTGCAACCAACATTGAAGACAGTGCCTGCTGTAATGCACTCTCCAGGGAACCTAGGGTCCGCGGCACTGAAGCCTCCAGTAAAGCCAGTGCCCGCGCCATTGCAGCCTCCAATGTAACCCGTCCACTGCACTGCAGCCTCCAGTTATCCCTGTGATCCGTGCACTGCACTCTGCATTGAAACCAGTACCCGCAGGACTGCACCATGCAGTGACCCAGTTCACGCTTCTATGCAGCTTCCAGTGAACCCAGTGCCCGCAGCACTGAACCATGCTGTGAAACCAGGTCCCGCCTCTATGCAGCCTCCAATGAACCCTGGTGCCAACGGTACTGCAGCCTCCAGTGAACCCAGCGCACGCGTCACTGCATCTTGCATTGAACCCAGTGCCCAGGGTACTGAAGCCGGCAGTGAACCCAGTTCCCGCGGCAATGCACCATCCAGTGAACCCAGGACCCATAGTACTGGAGCCTGCTGTGAACCTCTGCCCGCGGCACTGCAACCTCCATTGACCCACTGCCTGCGACACTGCCCCCTCCAGTGAACAAAGTGTCCGTGGCACTGCACCCTCCAGTGAACCCAGTGCCCACAGCACTGCAGCCTGCTATGAACCCAGTGCCCGCCGCTCTGCAGCCTCCATTGAAGCCAGTGCCCGCAGTACTGCACTCTCTATTGAACCTTGGGTCCGCCGACTGCAGCCGCCAGTAAAGCCAGTGCCCGCGGCATTGCAGCCTCAAGTGAAATCCGTACTCACAGTACTGCAGCCTATAGTTTTCCAAGTGATCTGTGCACTGCAGTCTGCAGTGAACCCAGTGCCCACACCACGGCACCCTGCAGTGAATCTAGTTCCGACTGCACTACAGGTTCCAAGGATCCCAGTGCCCATGGCACTTCAGCCTCCAATGAACAAAGTGCCTGTGGCAATGCACCCTCCAGTGAACCCAGTGCCCATGGCACTGCAGCCTGCAGTGAACCCAGGGCCTGTGGGTGTCTACCCACCAGTGAAGCCAGTGTCCCTGGCACTGCACCCTCCAGTGAACCCAGTTACGTGGCACTACACCATCCAGTGAACAAAGTGCCCACGGCACTGCAGCCTGCAATGAACCCAGTGCCCGCAGCTCTGCAGCCTCCATTGAAGCCAGTGCCCGCTTCTATGCATCTTCCAGTGAACCCAGTCCCGCAGCACTGCACCATGCAGTGAACCCAGGACCCGCTTCTATGCAGCCTCCAGTGAACCCAGTGCCCACAGTACTGCAGCTTCCAGTGAACCCAGTGCCCATGGCACTTCAGCCTCCAGTGAACAAAGTGCCTGCATCAATGCACCCTTCAGTGAACCCAGTGCCCAGGGCACTACAGCATCAAGTGAACAAAGCGCCTGCGGCACTGCAGCCTGCAGTGAACCCAGGGCCTGCGGGTCTCTACCCTCCAGTGAAGCCAGTGTCCCTGGCACTGCACTCTCCAGTGAACCCAGTGCCCACCACACTACACCATCCAGTGAACAAAGTGACTGCGGCACTGCAGCCTGCTATGTACCCAGTGCCCGTGGCTCTGCAGCCTCCATTGAAGCCACTGCCCGCCGTACTGAACTCTCCATTGAACCGTGGGTCCCTCGAACTGCAGCCGCCATTTAAGCCAGTGCCCGCGGCATTGCAGCCTCAAGTGAAACCCGTGCCCACAGCACTGCAGCCTCCACTTATCCCAGTGATCCGTGCACTGCAGTCTGCAGTGAACCAAGTCCCCACAGCACTGGACCCTGCAGTGAACCTAGTTCCGTCTGCACTGCAGGTTCGAAGGATCCCAGTTCCAATGGAACTTCATCCTCCAGTGAACAAAATGCCTGCGGCAATGCACCCTCCAGTGAACGCAGTGCCCGCGGCACTGCAGCCTGCAGTGAACCCAGGGCCTGCCGGTGCCTACGCACCAGAGAAGCCAGTGTCTCTGGCACTGCACCCTCCAGTGAACCCAGTGCCCACGGCACTAAACCATCCAGTGAACAAAGTGCCCGTGGCAGTGCAGCCTGCAATGAGCCCAGTGCCTGCAGCACTGCACCATGCAGTGAACCCAGGTCCCGCTTCTATGCAGCCTCCAGTGAACCCGGTGCCCACAGTACTGCAGCTTCCATTGAAGACAGTGCCCATGGCACTGCAGCCTCCATCGAACCCAGTGCCCGCGGCTCTGCAGCCTCCATTGAAGCCAGTGCCCGCCTTACTGCACTCTCCAGTGAACCTAGGGTCTGTGGCACTGCAGCCGCCAGTAAAGCAAGTGCCCGCAACATTGCAGCCACAAGTGAAACCCGTGCCCACAGCACTGCAGCCTCCAGTTATCCCAGTGATCCGTGCACTGCAGTCTGCAGTGAACACACTGGCAATGGCACTGCACGCTGCAGTGAACCCAGTTCCAACTGCACTGCAGGTTCCAGGAATCCCAGTGCCCATGGAAATGCAGCCTCCAGTGAACAAAGTGCCCGGGGGGAATGCACTCTCCAGTGAACCCAGTGACCGCGGCACTGCAGCCTGCAGTGAAACCAGGGCCTGAGGGTCTCTATATTCCAGGGAAGCCAGTGTCACTGGGAGTGCACACTCCAGTGAACCCAGTGCCCACTGTACTACATCATGCAGTGAACAAAGTGCCTGCCGCACTGCAGCCTGCTATGAACCCAGTGCCCGTGTCTCTGCAGCCTCCATTCAAGACAGAGCCCACCATAACTGAACTCTCCATTGAAACTTGGGTCTGTGGAACTGCAGCCGCCATTTGAGCCAGTGCCCGCGGCATTGCAGCCTGAAGGAAACCCGTGCCCACAGCACTGCAGCCTCCAGTGATCCCAGTCATCTGTGCACTGCAGTCTGCAGTGAACCAACTCCCAACAGCACTGCACCCTGCAGTGAACCCATTTCCAACTGCACTGCAGGTTCAAGGATCCCAGTGCCCAAGACACTTCAGCCTCCAGTGAACAAAGTCCCTGTGGTAATGCACCCTCCAGTGAACCCAGTGCCCGCAGCACTGCAGCCTACTATGAACCCAGTGCCCGCGGCTCGGCAGCCTCCATTGAAGCCAGTGACCGCCGTACTGCACTCTCCACTGAACCTTGGGTCCGAGGCACTGCACTGCCAGTAAAGCCACTGCCCGCGGCATTGCAGCCTGAAGTGAAACCAGGGACCACAAAACTGCATCGTTCAGTTATCCCAGTGATCCATGCACTGCACTGTGCAGGGAACCCAGTGCCCACACCACTGCACCCTGCAGTGACCCCAGTTCCGACTGCACTGTAGGTTCCATGGATCCCAGTGCCCATGGCAATTCAGCCTCCAGTGAACAGATTGCCTGCTGCAATACACCCTCCAGTGAACCCAGTACATGCGGCACTGGGGCCTGCAATGAACCCAGGGCCTGAGGGTGTCTACCCACCATTGAAGCCAGTGTCCCTGGCACTGCACCCTCCAGTGAACCCAGTTACGTGGCACTACACCATTGAGTGAACAAACTGCCCGCAGCACTGTAGCCTGCTATGAACCCAGTGCCCGTGGCTCTGCAGCCTCCATTGAAGCAAGTGCCCACCGTATTGCACTCTCCATTGAACCTTGGGTCCGCGGCACTGCAGCCGCCTGTAAAGCGCGTGCCCGTGGCATTGCAGCCTCAAGTGAAACCCGTGCACACAGCACTCCAGCCTCCAGTTATCCCAGTGATCAGTGCACTTCAGTCTGCAGTGAACCAAGCCCCCACATCTCTGGACACTGCAGTGAACCCATTTCCGACTGCACTGCAGGTTCCAAGGCTCCCAGTGCCCAAGGCACTTCAGCCTCCAGTGAACATAGTGCCTGCGGTAATGCACCCTCCAGTGAACCCAGTGCCCGCAGCAGTGCAGCCTGCTATGAGCCCAGTGCCCACGGCTCTGCAGCCTCCATTGAAGACAGTGCCCGCCGTACTGCACTCTATTGAACCTTGGGTCCGCAGCCCTGCACTGCCAGTAAAGCCACTGCCCGCAGCATTGCAGCCTGAAGTGAAACGCGTGCCCACAGCACTGCATCGTCCAGTTATCCCAGTGATCCATGCACTGCACACTGCAGTGAACCCAGTGCCCACACCACTGCACCCTGCAGTGAACCCAGTTCCGACTGCACTGTAGGTTCCAAGGATCCCAGTGCCCATGGGAATTCAGCCTCCAGTGAACAAATTGCCTGCCGCACTGCACCCTCCAGTGAACCCAGAGCCCGCGGAACAGCACCATGCCATGAACACAGTTCCTGCGGCACTGCACCATGCATTGAACTCAGTACCCGTGGCACTGGAGCCTGCTCTGAACCCACTGCTTGTGGCACTGCAGTCTCCAGTGACCCACTGCCTGCGACACTGACCCCTCCAGTGAACACAGTGTCCGTGGCACTGCACCCTCCAGAGAACCTAGTGTCTGCGTCAATGCACCCTCCAGTGAAATACGTGCCCAAGGCACTACACCATCCAGTGAACGTGCCCGTGGCACTGCAGCCTGCTATGAACCCAGTGCCCGCGGCTCTGCAGCCTCCATTGAAGCCAGTGCCCACCGTACTGCACTCTCCATTGAACCTTGGGTCCGCGGCACTGCAGCCGCCAGTAAAGCCAGTGCCCGCGGCATTGCAGCCTCCAGCGAAACAAGTGCCCACTGCACTGCAGCCTCCAGTTATTCCAGTGATCCAGGCACTGCACTGTGCAGGGAACCCCGTACCCACACCACTGCACCCTGCAGTGAACCCAGTTCCGACTGCACTGTAGGTTCCAAGGATCCCAGTGCCCATGGCAATTCAGCCTCCAGTGAACAAATTGCCCGCAGCAATGCACCCTCCAGTGAACCCAGTGCCTGCGGCACAGCGGCCTGCAGTGAACCCAGGGCCTGCGGG
The DNA here is from genome assembly GCF_024362965.1 of Panthera pardus. Lineage (NCBI taxonomy): Eukaryota > Metazoa > Chordata > Mammalia > Carnivora > Felidae > Panthera > Panthera pardus. The sequence goes on from NW_026526994.1 coordinate 20,610, forward strand.
TGTCTACACACCAGTGAACCCAGCGCCCGCGGAATGGCACCATGCTGTGAACACAGTTCCCGTGGCTCTGCACCATGCAGTGAACTCAGTACCCGTGGCACTGGAGCCTGTTCTGAACCCACTGCTTGTGGCACTGCAGTCTCCAGTGACCCACTGCCTGCGACACTGACCCCTCCAGTGAACACAGTGTCTGTGGCACTGAACCCTCCAGAGAACCCAGTGCCCGTATCAATGCACCCTCCAGTCAAACCAGTGTCCTAGGCACTACACCATCCAGTGAACAACGTGCCTGCGTCATTGCTGCCTGCTATGAACCCAGTGACCACGGATCTGCAGCCTCCATTGAAGCCAATGCCCACCCGTCTGCACTCTCCATTGAACCTTGGCTCTGCGGCACTGCAGCTGCCAGTTAAGACAGTGCCCGCGGCATTGCAGTCTCAAGTGAAACCCGTGCTGGCAGCACTGCAGCCTCCAGTTATCCCAGGGATCCGTGCAATGCAGTCTGCAGTGAACCAAGTCCCCACAGCACTGCACCATGCTGTGAACCCTGTTCCGACTGTACTGCATGTTCCAAGGATCCCAGTGCCCATGGCACTTCAGCCTCCAGTGAACAAAGTGCCTGCGGTAATGCACCCTCCAGTGAACCCAGTACCCGCAGCACTGCAGCCTGTTATGAACCCAGTGCCCACGGCTCTGCAGACTCCATTGAAGCCAGTGCCCGCCGTACTGCACTCTCCATTGAACCTTGCGTACGTGGGACTGCAGCTGCCCGTTAAGCCAGTGCCCGCGGCATTGGAGCCTCATGGGAAAACTGTGCCCACAGAACTGCAGCCTCCAGTTATCCCAGTGATCCATGCACTGCAGTCTAGAGTGAACCCAGTGCCCACAGCACTGCACCCTGCAGTGAACCCAGTTCCCACTTCTATGCAGCCTCAAGTAAACCAATTGCCTGCAGCACTGCAGCCTCCAGTGAACGCACTGACCGCGGCACTGCACCCTCAAATGAAGGTAGTGCCTGCCGCACTGCACCCTCCAGTGAACCCAGGGCCCGCAGAACTGCACCATGCGGTGAACCCAGTTCCCGCTTCTATGCACCCTGCATTGAACACAGTGCCCGCAGCACTGCAGCCTCCAGTGAACCCACTGACCGCGGCACTGCAGCCTCCATTGAAGGCAGTGACTGCCGCACTGCACCCTCCAGTGAACCCAGTGCTCGTGGAACTGCACTATGCAGTGAACCCAGTTCCCGCTTCTAGGCATCCTGCAGTGAACACAGTGCCCGCAGCACTGCAGCCTCCAGTGAACACAGATCCCGCAGCACTGGAGCCTCCAGTGAACCCACTTCACGCAGCATTGCACCCGCCAGTGAAGGCAGTGGCTAACGCACTGTAGCCTCCTGTGACCCCACTGCCCACGACACTGCAGCATGCAGTGTAACCAGTTCCAACTTGTATGCAGCCTCCAGTGAACACACTGCCCGCAGCACAGCAGCCTCCAGTGAACCCAGATCCGGCGGCACTGCCTCCTCCAGAGAACCACCTGCCTGCGGCACTGCAGCATCCAGTGACAAACTGCCTGCGACACTGCAGGCTCCAGTGAACCCAGTTACGCGGCACTGCACCATCCAGTGAACCGAGTGCACGTGTCACTGCATCCTGCATTGAACCCACTGCCCAGGGTACTGCAGCCTGCATTGAACCCAGTTCCCGCTGCACTGCACCATCCAGTGAACTCAGTACCCGTGGCACTGGAGCCTGCTGTGAACCAACTGCCCGAGGCCCTGCAGCCTCCAGTGACCCACTGCCTGCGACACTGCCCACTCCAGTGAACACAATGTCCGTGGCACTGCACCCTGCAGTGAAGCCAGTGCCAGCGGCAATGCACCCTCCAGTAAAACCAGTGCCCACGGCACGACACCATCCACTGAACAAACTGTCCGCAGCACTGCAGCCAGTAATGAACCCAGTGCCCGCGGTTCTGCAGCTTACATTGAAGCCAGTGCCCGCCGTACTGCACTATCCAGTGAAACTAGGGTCTGCGGCACTGCAGCCGCCAGTAAAGCCAGTGCCCATGGCATTTCAGCCTCCAGTGAAACACTTGCCCACTGCACTGCAGCCTCCAGTTATCCCAGTGATCCGTGCACTACAGTCTGCAGTGAACCCAGTGCCCACAGCACTGCACCCTGCAGTGAACACAGTTCCGACTGCACTGCAGTTTCCAGGGATCCCAGTGCCCATTGCACTGCAGCATCCAGTGAACGAAGTGCCTACGGCACTGCAGCCTGCAATGAACCCAGTGCCCGCGTCTCTGCAGCCACCATTGAAGGCAGTGCCCGCTGTAATGCACTCTCCAGGGACCCTAGGGTCCGCGGCACTGCAGCTGCCAGTAAAGCCAGTGCCCGCTCCATGGCAGCCTCCAGTGAAACGCGTGACCACTGCACTGCAGCCTCCAGTTATCACTGTGATCCGTGCACTGTGAGCCTGCATTGAACACAGTACCCGCAGGACTGCACCATGCATTGAACCCAGTTCCCGCTTCTATGCAGCCTCCCGTGAACCTAGTACCCGTGGAATTGCAGCCTCCAGTGAACCCAGTGCACGCGTCACTGCATCCTGCATTGAACCCAGTGCCTAGGGTACTGCAGCCTACAGTGAACCCAGTTACCACGTCACTGCACCATCCAGTGAACCCGGGAACCGTGGTACTTGAGCCTGCTGTGAACCCACTGACTGCGGCACTGCAGCCTCCAGTGAAACCAGTGCCCGCGGCACTGCACCCTCCATTGAACCCAGTGCACATGTCACTGCATCCTGCATTGAACCCACTGCCCAGGGTAATGCAGCCTGAAGTGAACACAGTTCCTGCGACACTGCACCATCCAGTGAACTCAGTACCCGTGGCACTGGAGCCTTCTGTGAACCCAATGCGCACGGCACTGCAGCCTCCAATGACCCACTGCCTGCGACACTGCCCCCTCTAGTGAACACAGTGTCCATGGCACTGCACCCTCCAGTGAAGCCAGTGCCCACGGCACTACACCATCCAGTGAACAAAGTGCCCGCGGCACTGCAGCCTGCAATGAACCCAGTGCCCGCAGCTCTGCAACCAACATTGAAGACAGTGCCTGCTGTAATGCACTCTCCAGGGAACCTAGGGTCCGCGGCACTGAAGCCTCCAGTAAAGCCAGTGCCCGCGCCATTGCAGCCTCCAATGTAACCCGTGCCCACTGCACTGCAGCCTCCAGTTATCCCTGTGATCCGTGCACTGCACTCTGCATTGAAACCAGTACCCGCAGGACTGCACCATGCAGTGACCCAGTTCACGCTTCTATGCAGCTTCCAGTGAACCCAGTGCCCGCAGCACTGAACCATGCTGTGAAACCAGGTCCCGCCTCTATGCAGCCTCCAATGAACCCGGTGCCAACGGTACTGCAGCCTCCAGTGAACCCAGCGCACGCGTCACTGCATCTTGCATTGAACCCAGTGCCCAGGGTACTGAAGCCGGCAGTGAACCCAGTTCCCGCGGCAATGCACCATCCAGTGAACCCAGGACCCATAGTACTGGAGCCTGCTGTGAACCTCTGCCCGCGGCACTGCAACCTCCATTGACCCACTGCCTGCGACACTGCCCCCTCCAGTGAACAAAGTGTCCGTGGCACTGCACCCTCCAGTGAACCCAGTGCCCACAGCACTGCAGCCTGCTATGAACCCAGTGCCCGCCGCTCTGCAGCCTCCATTGAAGCCAGTGCCCGCAGTACTGCACTCTCTATTGAACCTTGGGTCCGCCGACTGCAGCCGCCAGTAAAGCCAGTGCCCGCGGCATTGCAGCCTCAAGTGAAATCCGTACTCACAGTACTGCAGCCTATAGTTTTCCAAGTGATCTGTGCACTGCAGTCTGCAGTGAACCCAGTGCCCACACCACGGCACCCTGCAGTGAATCTAGTTCCGACTGCACTACAGGTTCCAAGGATCCCAGTGCCCATGGCACTTCAGCCTCCAATGAACAAAGTGCCTGTGGCAATGCACCCTCCAGTGAACCCAGTGCCCATGGCACTGCAGCCTGCAGTGAACCCAGGGCCTGTGGGTGTCTACCCACCAGTGAAGCCAGTGTCCCTGGCACTGCACCCTCCAGTGAACCCAGTTACGTGGCACTACACCATCCAGTGAACAAAGTGCCCACGGCACTGCAGCCTGCAATGAACCCAGTGCCCGCAGCTCTGCAGCCTCCATTGAAGCCAGTGCCCGCTTCTATGCATCTTCCAGTGAACCCAGTCCCGCAGCACTGCACCATGCAGTGAACCCAGGACCCGCTTCTATGCAGCCTCCAGTGAACCCAGTGCCCACAGTACTGCAGCTTCCAGTGAACCCAGTGCCCATGGCACTTCAGCCTCCAGTGAACAAAGTGCCTGCATCAATGCACCCTTCAGTGAACCCAGTGCCCAGGGCACTACAGCATCAAGTGAACAAAGCGCCTGCGGCACTGCAGCCTGCAGTGAACCCAGGGCCTGCGGGTCTCTACCCTCCAGTGAAGCCAGTGTCCCTGGCACTGCACTCTCCAGTGAACCCAGTGCCCACCACACTACACCATCCAGTGAACAAAGTGACTGCGGCACTGCAGCCTGCTATGTACCCAGTGCCCGTGGCTCTGCAGCCTCCATTGAAGCCACTGCCCGCCGTACTGAACTCTCCATTGAACCGTGGGTCCCTCGAACTGCAGCCGCCATTTAAGCCAGTGCCCGCGGCATTGCAGCCTCAAGTGAAACCCGTGCCCACAGCACTGCAGCCTCCACTTATCCCAGTGATCCGTGCACTGCAGTCTGCAGTGAACCAAGTCCCCACAGCACTGGACCCTGCAGTGAACCTAGTTCCGTCTGCACTGCAGGTTCGAAGGATCCCAGTTCCAATGGAACTTCATCCTCCAGTGAACAAAATGCCTGCGGCAATGCACCCTCCAGTGAACGCAGTGCCCGCGGCACTGCAGCCTGCAGTGAACCCAGGGCCTGCCGGTGCCTACGCACCAGAGAAGCCAGTGTCTCTGGCACTGCACCCTCCAGTGAACCCAGTGCCCACGGCACTAAACCATCCAGTGAACAAAGTGCCCGTGGCAGTGCAGCCTGCAATGAGCCCAGTGCCTGCAGCACTGCACCATGCAGTGAACCCAGGTCCCGCTTCTATGCAGCCTCCAGTGAACCCGGTGCCCACAGTACTGCAGCTTCCATTGAAGACAGTGCCCATGGCACTGCAGCCTCCATCGAACCCAGTGCCCGCGGCTCTGCAGCCTCCATTGAAGCCAGTGCCCGCCTTACTGCACTCTCCAGTGAACCTAGGGTCTGTGGCACTGCAGCCGCCAGTAAAGCAAGTGCCCGCAACATTGCAGCCACAAGTGAAACCCGTGCCCACAGCACTGCAGCCTCCAGTTATCCCAGTGATCCGTGCACTGCAGTCTGCAGTGAACACACTGGCAATGGCACTGCACGCTGCAGTGAACCCAGTTCCAACTGCACTGCAGGTTCCAGGAATCCCAGTGCCCATGGAAATGCAGCCTCCAGTGAACAAAGTGCCCGGGGGAATGCACTCTCCAGTGAACCCAGTGACCGCGGCACTGCAGCCTGCAGTGAAACCAGGGCCTGAGGGTCTCTATATTCCAGGGAAGCCAGTGTCACTGGGAGTGCACACTCCAGTGAACCCAGTGCCCACTGTACTACATCATGCAGTGAACAAAGTGCCTGCCGCACTGCAGCCTGCTATGAACCCAGTGCCCGTGTCTCTGCAGCCTCCATTCAAGACAGAGCCCACCATAACTGAACTCTCCATTGAAACTTGGGTCTGTGGAACTGCAGCCGCCATTTGAGCCAGTGCCCGCGGCATTGCAGCCTGAAGGAAACCCGTGCCCACAGCACTGCAGCCTCCAGTGATCCCAGTCATCTGTGCACTGCAGTCTGCAGTGAACCAACTCCCAACAGCACTGCACCCTGCAGTGAACCCATTTCCAACTGCACTGCAGGTTCAAGGATCCCAGTGCCCAAGACACTTCAGCCTCCAGTGAACAAAGTCCCTGTGGTAATGCACCCTCCAGTGAACCCAGTGCCCGCAGCACTGCAGCCTACTATGAACCCAGTGCCCGCGGCTCGGCAGCCTCCATTGAAGCCAGTGACCGCCGTACTGCACTCTCCACTGAACCTTGGGTCCGAGGCACTGCACTGCCAGTAAAGCCACTGCCCGCGGCATTGCAGCCTGAAGTGAAACCAGGGACCACAAAACTGCATCGTTCAGTTATCCCAGTGATCCATGCACTGCACTGTGCAGGGAACCCAGTGCCCACACCACTGCACCCTGCAGTGACCCCAGTTCCGACTGCACTGTAGGTTCCATGGATCCCAGTGCCCATGGCAATTCAGCCTCCAGTGAACAGATTGCCTGCTGCAATACACCCTCCAGTGAACCCAGTACATGCGGCACTGGGGCCTGCAATGAACCCAGGGCCTGAGGGTGTCTACCCACCAGTGAAGCCAGTGTCCCTGGCACTGCACCCTCCAGTGAACCCAGTTACGTGGCACTACACCATTGAGTGAACAAACTGCCCGCAGCACTGTAGCCTGCTATGAACCCAGTGCCCGTGGCTCTGCAGCCTCCATTGAAGCAAGTGCCCACCGTATTGCACTCTCCATTGAACCTTGGGTCCGCGGCACTGCAGCCGCCTGTAAAGCGCGTGCCCGTGGCATTGCAGCCTCAAGTGAAACCCGTGCACACAGCACTCCAGCCTCCAGTTATCCCAGTGATCAGTGCACTTCAGTCTGCAGTGAACCAAGCCCCCACATCTCTGGACACTGCAGTGAACCCATTTCCGACTGCACTGCAGGTTCCAAGGCTCCCAGTGCCCAAGGCACTTCAGCCTCCAGTGAACATAGTGCCTGCGGTAATGCACCCTCCAGTGAACCCAGTGCCCGCAGCAGTGCAGCCTGCTATGAGCCCAGTGCCCACGGCTCTGCAGCCTCCATTGAAGACAGTGCCCGCCGTACTGCACTCTATTGAACCTTGGGTCCGCAGCCCTGCACTGCCAGTAAAGCCACTGCCCGCAGCATTGCAGCCTGAAGTGAAACGCGTGCCCACAGCACTGCATCGTCCAGTTATCCCAGTGATCCATGCACTGCACACTGCAGTGAACCCAGTGCCCACACCACTGCACCCTGCAGTGAACCCAGTTCCGACTGCACTGTAGGTTCCAAGGATCCCAGTGCCCATGGGAATTCAGCCTCCAGTGAACAAATTGCCTGCCGCACTGCACCCTCCAGTGAACCCAGAGCCCGCGGAACAGCACCATGCCATGAACACAGTTCCTGCGGCACTGCACCATGCATTGAACTCAGTACCCGTGGCACTGGAGCCTGCTCTGAACCCACTGCTTGTGGCACTGCAGTCTCCAGTGACCCACTGCCTGCGACACTGACCCCTCCAGTGAACACAGTGTCCGTGGCACTGCACCCTCCAGAGAACCTAGTGTCTGCGTCAATGCACCCTCCAGTGAAATACGTGCCCAAGGCACTACACCATCCAGTGAACGTGCCCGTGGCACTGCAGCCTGCTATGAACCCAGTGCCCGCGGCTCTGCAGCCTCCATTGAAGCCAGTGCCCACCGTACTGCACTCTCCATTGAACCTTGGGTCCGCGGCACTGCAGCCGCCAGTAAAGCCAGTGCCCGCGGCATTGCAGCCTCCAGCGAAACAAGTGCCCACTGCACTGCAGCCTCCAGTTATTCCAGTGATCCAGGCACTGCACTGTGCAGGGAACCCCGTACCCACACCACTGCACCCTGCAGTGAACCCAGTTCCGACTGCACTGTAGGTTCCAAGGATCCCAGTGCCCATGGCAATTCAGCCTCCAGTGAACAAATTGCCCGCAGCAATGCACCCTCCAGTGAACCCAGTGCCTGCGGCACAGCGGCCTGCAGTGAACCCAGGGCCTGCGGGTGTCTACACACCAGTGAACCCAGCGCCCGCGGAATGGCACCATGCTGTGAACACAGTTCCCGTGGCTCTGCACCATGCAGTGAACTCAGTACCCGTGGCACTGGAGCCTGTTCTGAACCCACTGCTTGTGGCACTGCAGTCTCCAGTGACCCACTGCCTGCGACACTGACCCCTCCAGTGAACACAGTGTCTGTGGCACTGAACCCTCCAGAGAACCCAGTGCCCGTATCAATGCACCCTCCAGTCAAACCAGTGTCCTAGGCACTACACCATCCAGTGAACAACGTGCCTGCGTCATTGCTGCCTGCTATGAACCCAGTGACCACGGATCTGCAGCCTCCATTGAAGCCAATGCCCACCCGTCTGCACTCTCCATTGAACCTTGGCTCTGCGGCACTGCAGCTGCCAGTTAAGACAGTGCCCGCGGCATTGCAGTCTCAAGTGAAACCCGTGCTGGCAGCACTGCAGCCTCCAGTTATCCCAGGGATCCGTGCAATGCAGTCTGCAGTGAACCAAGTCCCCACAGCACTGCACCATGCTGTGAACCCTGTTCCGACTGTACTGCATGTTCCAAGGATCCCAGTGCCCATGGCACTTCAGCCTCCAGTGAACAAAGTGCCTGCGGTAATGCACCCTCCAGTGAACCCAGTACCCGCAGCACTGCAGCCTGTTATGAACCCAGTGCCCACGGCTCTGCAGACTCCATTGAAGCCAGTGCCCGCCGTACTGCACTCTCCATTGAACCTTGCGTACGTGGGACTGCAGCTGCCCGTTAAGCCAGTGCCCGCGGCATTGGAGCCTCATGGGAAAACTGTGCCCACAGAACTGCAGCCTCCAGTTATCCCAGTGATCCATGCACTGCAGTCTAGAGTGAACCCAGTGCCCACAGCACTGCACCCTGCAGTGAACCCAGTTCCCACTTCTATGCAGCCTCAAGTAAACCAATTGCCTGCAGCACTGCAGCCTCCAGTGAACGCACTGACCGCGGCACTGCACCCTCAAATGAAGGTAGTGCCTGCCGCACTGCACCCTCCAGTGAACCCAGGGCCCGCAGAACTGCACCATGCGGTGAACCCAGTTCCCGCTTCTATGCACCCTGCATTGAACACAGTGCCCGCAGCACTGCAGCCTCCAGTGAACCCACTGACCGCGGCACTGCAGCCTCCATTGAAGGCAGTGACTGCCGCACTGCACCCTCCAGTGAACCCAGTGCTCGTGGAACTGCACTATGCAGTGAACCCAGTTCCCGCTTCTAGGCATCCTGCAGTGAACACAGTGCCCGCAGCACTGCAGCCTCCAGTGAACACAGATCCCGCAGCACTGGAGCCTCCAGTGAACCCACTTCACGCAGCATTGCACCCGCCAGTGAAGGCAGTGGCTAACGCACTGTAGCCTCCTGTGACCCCACTGCCCACGACACTGCAGCATGCAGTGTAACCAGTTCCAACTTGTATGCAGCCTCCAGTGAACACACTGCCCGCAGCACAGCAGCCTCCAGTGAACCCAGATCCGGCGGCACTGCCTCCTCCAGAGAACCACCTGCCTGCGGCACTGCAGCATCCAGTGACAAACTGCCTGCGACACTGCAGGCTCCAGTGAACCCAGTTACGCGGCACTGCACCATCCAGTGAACCGAGTGCACGTGTCACTGCATCCTGCATTGAACCCACTGCCCAGGGTACTGCAGCCTGCATTGAACCCAGTTCCCGCTGCACTGCACCATCCAGTGAACTCAGTACCCGTGGCACTGGAGCCTGCTGTGAACCAACTGCCCGAGGCCCTGCAGCCTCCAGTGACCCACTGCCTGCGACACTGCCCACTCCAGTGAACACAATGTCCGTGGCACTGCACCCTGCAGTGAAGCCAGTGCCAGCGGCAATGCACCCTCCAGTAAAACCAGTGCCCACGGCACGACACCATCCACTGAACAAACTGTCCGCAGCACTGCAGCCAGTAATGAACCCAGTGCCCGCGGTTCTGCAGCTTACATTGAAGCCAGTGCCCGCCGTACTGCACTATCCAGTGAAACTAGGGTCTGCGGCACTGCAGCCGCCAGTAAAGCCAGTGCCCATGGCATTTCAGCCTCCAGTGAAACACTTGCCCACTGCACTGCAGCCTCCAGTTATCCCAGTGATCCGTGCACTACAGTCTGCAGTGAACCCAGTGCCCACAGCACTGCACCCTGCAGTGAACACAGTTCCGACTGCACTGCAGTTTCCAGGGATCCCAGTGCCCATTGCACTGCAGCATCCAGTGAACGAAGTGCCTACGGCACTGCAGCCTGCAATGAACCCAGTGCCCGCGTCTCTGCAGCCACCATTGAAGGCAGTGCCCGCTGTAATGCACTCTCCAGGGACCCTAGGGTCCGCGGCACTGCAGCTGCCAGTAAAGCCAGTGCCCGCTCCATGGCAGCCTCCAGTGAAACGCGTGACCACTGCACTGCAGCCTCCAGTTATCACTGTGATCCGTGCACTGTGAGCCTGCATTGAACACAGTACCCGCAGGACTGCACCATGCATTGAACCCAGTTCCCGCTTCTATGCAGCCTCCCGTGAACCTAGTACCCGTGGAATTGCAGCCTCCAGTGAACCCAGTGCACGCGTCACTGCATCCTGCATTGAACCCAGTGCCTAGGGTACTGCAGCCTACAGTGAACCCAGTTACCACGTCACTGCACCATCCAGTGAACCCGGGAACCGTGGTACTTGAGCCTGCTGTGAACCCACTGACTGCGGCACTGCAGCCTCCAGTGAAACCAGTGCCCGCGGCACTGCACCCTCCATTGAACCCAGTGCACATGTCACTGCATCCTGCATTGAACCCACTGCCCAGGGTAATGCAGCCTGAAGTGAACACAGTTCCTGCGACACTGCACCATCCAGTGAACTCAGTACCCGTGGCACTGGAGCCTTCTGTGAACCCAATGCGCACGGCACTGCAGCCTCCAATGACCCACTGCCTGCGACACTGCCCCCTCTAGTGAACACAGTGTCCATGGCACTGCACCCTCCAGTGAAGCCAGTGCCCACGGCACTACACCATCCAGTGAACAAAGTGCCCGCGGCACTGCAGCCTGCAATGAACCCAGTGCCCGCAGCTCTGCAACCAACATTGAAGACAGTGCCTGCTGTAATGCACTCTCCAGGGAACCTAGGGTCCGCGGCACTGAAGCCTCCAGTAAAGCCAGTGCCCGCGCCATTGCAGCCTCCAATGTAACCCGTGCCCACTGCACTGCAGCCTCCAGTTATCCCTGTGATCCGTGCACTGCACTCTGCATTGAAACCAGTACCCGCAGGACTGCACCATGCAGTGACCCAGTTCACGCTTCTATGCAGCTTCCAGTGAACCCAGTGCCCGCAGCACTGAACCATGCTGTGAAACCAGGTCCCGCCTCTATGCAGCCTCCAATGAACCCGGTGCCAACGGTACTGCAGCCTCCAGTGAACCCAGCGCACGCGTCACTGCATCTTGCATTGAACCCAGTGCCCAGGGTACTGAAGCCGGCAGTGAACCCAGTTCCCGCGGCAATGCACCATCCAGTGAACCCAGGACCCATAGTACTGGAGCCTGCTGTGAACCTCTGCCCGCGGCACTGCAACCTCCATTGACCCACTGCCTGCGACACTGCCCCCTCCAGTGAACAAAGTGTCCGTGGCACTGCACCCTCCAGTGAACCCAGTGCCCACAGCACTGCAGCCTGCTATGAACCCAGTGCCCGCCGCTCTGCAGCCTCCATTGAAGCCAGTGCCCGCAGTACTGCACTCTCTATTGAACCTTGGGTCCGCCGACTGCAGCCGCCAGTAAAGCCAGTGCCCGCGGCATTGCAGCCTCAAGTGAAATCCGTACTCACAGTACTGCAGCCTATAGTTTTCCAAGTGATCTGTGCACTGCAGTCTGCAGTGAACCCAGTGCCCACACCACGGCACCCTGCAGTGAATCTAGTTCCGACTGCACTACAGGTTCCAAGGATCCCAGTGCCCATGGCACTTCAGCCTCCAATGAACAAAGTGCCTGTGGCAATGCACCCTCCAGTGAACCCAGTGCCCATGGCACTGCAGCCTGCAGTGAACCCAGGGCCTGTGGGTGTCTACCCACCAGTGAAGCCAGTGTCCCTGGCACTGCACCCTCCAGTGAACCCAGTTACGTGGCACTACACCATCCAGTGAACAAAGTGCCCACGGCACTGCAGCCTGCAATGAACCCAGTGCCCGCAGCTCTGCAGCCTCCATTGAAGCCAGTGCCCGCTTCTATGCATCTTCCAGTGAACCCAGTCCCGCAGCACTGCACCATGCAGTGAACCCAGGACCCGCTTCTATGCAGCCTCCAGTGAACCCAGTGCCCACAGTACTGCAGCTTCCAGTGAACCCAGTGCCCATGGCACTTCAGCCTCCAGTGAACAAAGTGCCTGCATCAATGCACCCTTCAGTGAACCCAGTGCCCAGGGCACTACAGCATCAAGTGAACAAAGCGCCTGCGGCACTGCAGCCTGCAGTGAACCCAGGGCCTGCGGGTCTCTACCCTCCAGTGAAGCCAGTGTCCCTGGCACTGCACTCTCCAGTGAACCCAGTGCCCACCACACTACACCATCCAGTGAACAAAGTGACTGCGGCACTGCAGCCTGCTATGTACCCAGTGCCCGTGGCTCTGCAGCCTCCATTGAAGCCACTGCCCGCCGTACTGAACTCTCCATTGAACCGTGGGTCCCTCGAACTGCAGCCGCCATTTAAGCCAGTGCCCGCGGCATTGCAGCCTCAAGTGAAACCCGTGCCCACAGCACTGCAGCCTCCACTTATCCCAGTGATCCGTGCACTGCAGTCTGCAGTGAACCAAGTCCCCACAGCACTGGACCCTGCAGTGAACCTAGTTCCGTCTGCACTGCAGGTTCGAAGGATCCCAGTTCCAATGGAACTTCATCCTCCAGTGAACAAAATGCCTGCGGCAATGCACCCTCCAGTGAACGCAGTGCCCGCGGCACTGCAGCCTGCAGTGAACCCAGGGCCTGCCGGTGCCTACGCACCAGAGAAGCCAGTGTCTCTGGCACTGCACCCTCCAGTGAACCCAGTGCCCACGGCACTAAACCATCCAGTGAACAAAGTGCCCGTGGCAGTGCAGCCTGCAATGAGCCCAGTGCCTGCAGCACTGCACCATGCAGTGAACCCAGGTCCCGCTTCTATGCAGCCTCCAGTGAACCCGGTGCCCACAGTACTGCAGCTTCCATTGAAGACAGTGCCCATGGCACTGCAGCCTCCATCGAACCCAGTGCCCGCGGCTCTGCAGCCTCCATTGAAGCCAGTGCCCGCCTTACTGCACTCTCCAGTGAACCTAGGGTCTGTGGCACTGCAGCCGCCAGTAAAGCAAGTGCCCGCAACATTGCAGCCACAAGTGAAACCCGTGCCCACAGCACTGCAGCCTCCAGTTATCCCAGTGATCCGTGCACTGCAGTCTGCAGTGAACACACTGGCAATGGCACTGCACGCTGCAGTGAACCCAGTTCCAACTGCACTGCAGGTTCCAGGAATCCCAGTGCCCATGGAAATGCAGCCTCCAGTGAACAAAGTGCCCGGGGGAATGCACTCTCCAGTGAACCCAGTGACCGCGGCACTGCAGCCTGCAGTGAAACCAGGGCCTGAGGGTCTCTATATTCCAGGGAAGCCAGTGTCACTGGGAGTGCACACTCCAGTGAACCCAGTGCCCACTGTACTACATCATGCAGTGAACAAAGTGCCTGCCGCACTGCAGCCTGCTATGAACCCAGTGCCCGTGTCTCTGCAGCCTCCATTCAAGACAGAGCCCACCATAACTGAACTCTCCATTGAAACTTGGGTCTGTGGAACTGCAGCCGCCATTTGAGCCAGTGCCCGCGGCATTGCAGCCTGAAGGAAACCCGTGCCCACAGCACTGCAGCCTCCAGTGATCCCAGTCATCTGTGCACTGCAGTCTGCAGTGAACCAACTCCCAACAGCACTGCACCCTGCAGTGAACCCATTTCCAACTGCACTGCAGGTTCAAGGATCCCAGTGCCCAAGACACTTCAGCCTCCAGTGAACAAAGTCCCTGTGGTAATGCACCCTCCAGTGAACCCAGTGCCCGCAGCACTGCAGCCTACTATGAACCCAGTGCCCGCGGCTCGGCAGCCTCCATTGAAGCCAGTGACCGCCGTACTGCACTCTCCACTGAACCTTGGGTCCGAGGCACTGCACTGCCAGTAAAGCCACTGCCCGCGGCATTGCAGCCTGAAGTGAAACCAGGGACCACAAAACTGCATCGTTCAGTTATCCCAGTGATCCATGCACTGCACTGTGCAGGGAACCCAGTGCCCACACCACTGCACCCTGCAGTGACCCCAGTTCCGACTGCACTGTAGGTTCCATGGATCCCAGTGCCCATGGCAATTCAGCCTCCAGTGAACAGATTGCCTGCTGCAATACACCCTCCAGTGAACCCAGTACATGCGGCACTGGGGCCTGCAATGAACCCAGGGCCTGAGGGTGTCTACCCACCAGTGAAGCCAGTGTCCCTGGCACTGCACCCTCCAGTGAACCCAGTTACGTGGCACTACACCATTGAGTGAACAAACTGCCCGCAGCACTGTAGCCTGCTATGAACCCAGTGCCCGTGGCTCTGCAGCCTCCATTGAAGCAAGTGCCCACCGTATTGCACTCTCCATTGAACCTTGGGTCCGCGGCACTGCAGCCGCCTGTAAAGCGCGTGCCCGTGGCATTGCAGCCTCAAGTGAAACCCGTGCACACAGCACTCCAGCCTCCAGTTATCCCAGTGATCAGTGCACTTCAGTCTGCAGTGAACCAAGCCCCCACATCTCTGGACACTGCAGTGAACCCATTTCCGACTGCACTGCAGGTTCCAAGGCTCCCAGTGCCCAAGGCACTTCAGCCTCCAGTGAACATAGTGCCTGCGGTAATGCACCCTCCAGTGAACCCAGTGCCCGCAGCAGTGCAGCCTGCTATGAGCCCAGTGCCCACGGCTCTGCAGCCTCCATTGAAGACAGTGCCCGCCGTACTGCACTCTATTGAACCTTGGGTCCGCAGCCCTGCACTGCCAGTAAAGCCACTGCCCGCAGCATTGCAGCCTGAAGTGAAACGCGTGCCCACAGCACTGCATCGTCCAGTTATCCCAGTGATCCATGCACTGCACACTGCAGTGAACCCAGTGCCCACACCACTGCACCCTGCAGTGAACCCAGTTCCGACTGCACTGTAGGTTCCAAGGATCCCAGTGCCCATGGGAATTCAGCCTCCAGTGAACAAATTGCCTGCCGCACTGCACCCTCCAGTGAACCCAGAGCCCGCGGAACAGCACCATGCCATGAACACAGTTCCTGCGGCACTGCACCATGCATTGAACTCAGTACCCGTGGCACTGGAGCCTGCTCTGAACCCACTGCTTGTGGCACTGCAGTCTCCAGTGACCCACTGCCTGCGACACTGACCCCTCCAGTGAACACAGTGTCCGTGGCACTGCACCCTCCAGAGAACCTAGTGTCTGCGTCAATGCACCCTCCAGTGAAATACGTGCCCAAGGCACTACACCATCCAGTGAACGTGCCCGTGGCACTGCAGCCTGCTATGAACCCAGTGCCCGCGGCTCTGCAGCCTCCATTGAAGCCAGTGCCCACCGTACTGCACTCTCCATTGAACCTTGGGTCCGCGGCACTGCAGCCGCCAGTAAAGCCAGTGCCCGCGGCATTGCAGCCTCCAGCGAAACAAGTGCCCACTGCACTGCAGCCTCCAGTTATTCCAGTGATCCAGGCACTGCACTGTGCAGGGAACCCCGTACCCACACCACTGCACCCTGCAGTGAACCCAGTTCCGACTGCACTGTAGGTTCCAAGGATCCCAGTGCCCATGGCAATTCAGCCTCCAGTGAACAAATTGCCCGCAGCAATGCACCCTCCAGTGAACCCAGTGCCTGCGGCACAGCGGCCTGCAGTGAACCCAGGGCCTGCGGGTGTCTACACACCAGTGAACCCAGCGCCCGCGGAATGGCACCATGCTGTGAACACAGTTCCCGTGGCTCTGCACCATGCAGTGAACTCAGTACCCGTGGCACTGGAGCCTGTTCTGAACCCACTGCTTGTGGCACTGCAGTCTCCAGTGACCCACTGCCTGCGACACTGACCCCTCCAGTGAACACAGTGTCTGTGGCACTGAACCCTCCAGAGAACCCAGTGCCCGTATCAATGCACCCTCCAGTCAAACCAGTGTCCTAGGCACTACACCATCCAGTGAACAACGTGCCTGCGTCATTGCTGCCTGCTATGAACCCAGTGACCACGGATCTGCAGCCTCCATTGAAGCCAATGCCCACCCGTCTGCACTCTCCATTGAACCTTGGCTCTGCGGCACTGCAGCTGCCAGTTAAGACAGTGCCCGCGGCATTGCAGTCTCAAGTGAAACCCGTGCTGGCAGCACTGCAGCCTCCAGTTATCCCAGGGATCCGTGCAATGCAGTCTGCAGTGAACCAAGTCCCCACAGCACTGCACCATGCTGTGAACCCTGTTCCGACTGTACTGCATGTTCCAAGGATCCCAGTGCCCATGGCACTTCAGCCTCCAGTGAACAAAGTGCCTGCGGTAATGCACCCTCCAGTGAACCCAGTACCCGCAGCACTGCAGCCTGTTATGAACCCAGTGCCCACGGCTCTGCAGACTCCATTGAAGCCAGTGCCCGCCGTACTGCACTCTCCATTGAACCTTGCGTACGTGGGACTGCAGCTGCCCGTTAAGCCAGTGCCCGCGGCATTGGAGCCTCATGGGAAAACTGTGCCCACAGAACTGCAGCCTCCAGTTATCCCAGTGATCCATGCACTGCAGTCTAGAGTGAACCCAGTGCCCACAGCACTGCACCCTGCAGTGAACCCAGTTCCCACTTCTATGCAGCCTCAAGTAAACCAATTGCCTGCAGCACTGCAGCCTCCAGTGAACGCACTGACCGCGGCACTGCACCCTCAAATGAAGGTAGTGCCTGCCGCACTGCACCCTCCAGTGAACCCAGGGCCCGCAGAACTGCACCATGCGGTGAACCCAGTTCCCGCTTCTATGCACCCTGCATTGAACACAGTGCCCGCAGCACTGCAGCCTCCAGTGAACCCACTGACCGCGGCACTGCAGCCTCCATTGAAGGCAGTGACTGCCGCACTGCACCCTCCAGTGAACCCAGTGCTCGTGGAACTGCACTATGCAGTGAACCCAGTTCCCGCTTCTAGGCATCCTGCAGTGAACACAGTGCCCGCAGCACTGCAGCCTCCAGTGAACACAGATCCCGCAGCACTGGAGCCTCCAGTGAACCCACTTCACGCAGCATTGCACCCGCCAGTGAAGGCAGTGGCTAACGCACTGTAGCCTCCTGTGACCCCACTGCCCACGACACTGCAGCATGCAGTGTAACCAGTTCCAACTTGTATGCAGCCTCCAGTGAACACACTGCCCGCAGCACAGCAGCCTCCAGTGAACCCAGATCCGGCGGCACTGCCTCCTCCAGAGAACCACCTGCCTGCGGCACTGCAGCATCCAGTGACAAACTGCCTGCGACACTGCAGGCTCCAGTGAACCCAGTTACGCGGCACTGCACCATCCAGTGAACCGAGTGCACGTGTCACTGCATCCTGCATTGAACCCACTGCCCAGGGTACTGCAGCCTGCATTGAACCCAGTTCCCGCTGCACTGCACCATCCAGTGAACTCAGTACCCGTGGCACTGGAGCCTGCTGTGAACCAACTGCCCGAGGCCCTGCAGCCTCCAGTGACCCACTGCCTGCGACACTGCCCACTCCAGTGAACACAATGTCCGTGGCACTGCACCCTGCAGTGAAGCCAGTGCCAGCGGCAATGCACCCTCCAGTAAAACCAGTGCCCACGGCACGACACCATCCACTGAACAAACTGTCCGCAGCACTGCAGCCAGTAATGAACCCAGTGCCCGCGGTTCTGCAGCTTACATTGAAGCCAGTGCCCGCCGTACTGCACTATCCAGTGAAACTAGGGTCTGCGGCACTGCAGCCGCCAGTAAAGCCAGTGCCCATGGCATTTCAGCCTCCAGTGAAACACTTGCCCACTGCACTGCAGCCTCCAGTTATCCCAGTGATCCGTGCACTACAGTCTGCAGTGAACCCAGTGCCCACAGCACTGCACCCTGCAGTGAACACAGTTCCGACTGCACTGCAGTTTCCAGGGATCCCAGTGCCCATTGCACTGCAGCATCCAGTGAACGAAGTGCCTACGGCACTGCAGCCTGCAATGAACCCAGTGCCCGCGTCTCTGCAGCCACCATTGAAGGCAGTGCCCGCTGTAATGCACTCTCCAGGGACCCTAGGGTCCGCGGCACTGCAGCTGCCAGTAAAGCCAGTGCCCGCTCCATGGCAGCCTCCAGTGAAACGCGTGACCACTGCACTGCAGCCTCCAGTTATCACTGTGATCCGTGCACTGTGAGCCTGCATTGAACACAGTACCCGCAGGACTGCACCATGCATTGAACCCAGTTCCCGCTTCTATGCAGCCTCCCGTGAACCTAGTACCCGTGGAATTGCAGCCTCCAGTGAACCCAGTGCACGCGTCACTGCATCCTGCATTGAACCCAGTGCCTAGGGTACTGCAGCCTACAGTGAACCCAGTTACCACGTCACTGCACCATCCAGTGAACCCGGGAACCGTGGTACTTGAGCCTGCTGTGAACCCACTGACTGCGGCACTGCAGCCTCCAGTGAAACCAGTGCCCGCGGCACTGCACCCTCCATTGAACCCAGTGCACATGTCACTGCATCCTGCATTGAACCCACTGCCCAGGGTAATGCAGCCTGAAGTGAACACAGTTCCTGCGACACTGCACCATCCAGTGAACTCAGTACCCGTGGCACTGGAGCCTTCTGTGAACCCAATGCGCACGGCACTGCAGCCTCCAATGACCCACTGCCTGCGACACTGCCCCCTCTAGTGAACACAGTGTCCATGGCACTGCACCCTCCAGTGAAGCCAGTGCCCACGGCACTACACCATCCAGTGAACAAAGTGCCCGCGGCACTGCAGCCTGCAATGAACCCAGTGCCCGCAGCTCTGCAACCAACATTGAAGACAGTGCCTGCTGTAATGCACTCTCCAGGGAACCTAGGGTCCGCGGCACTGAAGCCTCCAGTAAAGCCAGTGCCCGCGCCATTGCAGCCTCCAATGTAACCCGTGCCCACTGCACTGCAGCCTCCAGTTATCCCTGTGATCCGTGCACTGCACTCTGCATTGAAACCAGTACCCGCAGGACTGCACCATGCAGTGACCCAGTTCACGCTTCTATGCAGCTTCCAGTGAACCCAGTGCCCGCAGCACTGAACCATGCTGTGAAACCAGGTCCCGCCTCTATGCAGCCTCCAATGAACCCGGTGCCAACGGTACTGCAGCCTCCAGTGAACCCAGCGCACGCGTCACTGCATCTTGCATTGAACCCAGTGCCCAGGGTACTGAAGCCGGCAGTGAACCCAGTTCCCGCGGCAATGCACCATCCAGTGAACCCAGGACCCATAGTACTGGAGCCTGCTGTGAACCTCTGCCCGCGGCACTGCAACCTCCATTGACCCACTGCCTGCGACACTGCCCCCTCCAGTGAACAAAGTGTCCGTGGCACTGCACCCTCCAGTGAACCCAGTGCCCACAGCACTGCAGCCTGCTATGAACCCAGTGCCCGCCGCTCTGCAGCCTCCATTGAAGCCAGTGCCCGCAGTACTGCACTCTCTATTGAACCTTGGGTCCGCCGACTGCAGCCGCCAGTAAAGCCAGTGCCCGCGGCATTGCAGCCTCAAGTGAAATCCGTACTCACAGTACTGCAGCCTATAGTTTTCCAAGTGATCTGTGCACTGCAGTCTGCAGTGAACCCAGTGCCCACACCACGGCACCCTGCAGTGAATCTAGTTCCGACTGCACTACAGGTTCCAAGGATCCCAGTGCCCATGGCACTTCAGCCTCCAATGAACAAAGTGCCTGTGGCAATGCACCCTCCAGTGAACCCAGTGCCCATGGCACTGCAGCCTGCAGTGAACCCAGGGCCTGTGGGTGTCTACCCACCAGTGAAGCCAGTGTCCCTGGCACTGCACCCTCCAGTGAACCCAGTTACGTGGCACTACACCATCCAGTGAACAAAGTGCCCACGGCACTGCAGCCTGCAATGAACCCAGTGCCCGCAGCTCTGCAGCCTCCATTGAAGCCAGTGCCCGCTTCTATGCATCTTCCAGTGAACCCAGTCCCGCAGCACTGCACCATGCAGTGAACCCAGGACCCGCTTCTATGCAGCCTCCAGTGAACCCAGTGCCCACAGTACTGCAGCTTCCAGTGAACCCAGTGCCCATGGCACTTCAGCCTCCAGTGAACAAAGTGCCTGCATCAATGCACCCTTCAGTGAACCCAGTGCCCAGGGCACTACAGCATCAAGTGAACAAAGCGCCTGCGGCACTGCAGCCTGCAGTGAACCCAGGGCCTGCGGGTCTCTACCCTCCAGTGAAGCCAGTGTCCCTGGCACTGCACTCTCCAGTGAACCCAGTGCCCACCACACTACACCATCCAGTGAACAAAGTGACTGCGGCACTGCAGCCTGCTATGTACCCAGTGCCCGTGGCTCTGCAGCCTCCATTGAAGCCACTGCCCGCCGTACTGAACTCTCCATTGAACCGTGGGTCCCTCGAACTGCAGCCGCCATTTAAGCCAGTGCCCGCGGCATTGCAGCCTCAAGTGAAACCCGTGCCCACAGCACTGCAGCCTCCACTTATCCCAGTGATCCGTGCACTGCAGTCTGCAGTGAACCAAGTCCCCACAGCACTGGACCCTGCAGTGAACCTAGTTCCGTCTGCACTGCAGGTTCGAAGGATCCCAGTTCCAATGGAACTTCATCCTCCAGTGAACAAAATGCCTGCGGCAATGCACCCTCCAGTGAACGCAGTGCCCGCGGCACTGCAGCCTGCAGTGAACCCAGGGCCTGCCGGTGCCTACGCACCAGAGAAGCCAGTGTCTCTGGCACTGCACCCTCCAGTGAACCCAGTGCCCACGGCACTAAACCATCCAGTGAACAAAGTGCCCGTGGCAGTGCAGCCTGCAATGAGCCCAGTGCCTGCAGCACTGCACCATGCAGTGAACCCAGGTCCCGCTTCTATGCAGCCTCCAGTGAACCCGGTGCCCACAGTACTGCAGCTTCCATTGAAGACAGTGCCCATGGCACTGCAGCCTCCATCGAACCCAGTGCCCGCGGCTCTGCAGCCTCCATTGAAGCCAGTGCCCGCCTTACTGCACTCTCCAGTGAACCTAGGGTCTGTGGCACTGCAGCCGCCAGTAAAGCAAGTGCCCGCAACATTGCAGCCACAAGTGAAACCCGTGCCCACAGCACTGCAGCCTCCAGTTATCCCAGTGATCCGTGCACTGCAGTCTGCAGTGAACACACTGGCAATGGCACTGCACGCTGCAGTGAACCCAGTTCCAACTGCACTGCAGGTTCCAGGAATCCCAGTGCCCATGGAAATGCAGCCTCCAGTGAACAAAGTGCCCGGGGGAATGCACTCTCCAGTGAACCCAGTGACCGCGGCACTGCAGCCTGCAGTGAAACCAGGGCCTGAGGGTCTCTATATTCCAGGGAAGCCAGTGTCACTGGGAGTGCACACTCCAGTGAACCCAGTGCCCACTGTACTACATCATGCAGTGAACAAAGTGCCTGCCGCACTGCAGCCTGCTATGAACCCAGTGCCCGTGTCTCTGCAGCCTCCATTCAAGACAGAGCCCACCATAACTGAACTCTCCATTGAAACTTGGGTCTGTGGAACTGCAGCCGCCATTTGAGCCAGTGCCCGCGGCATTGCAGCCTGAAGGAAACCCGTGCCCACAGCACTGCAGCCTCCAGTGATCCCAGTCATCTGTGCACTGCAGTCTGCAGTGAACCAACTCCCAACAGCACTGCACCCTGCAGTGAACCCATTTCCAACTGCACTGCAGGTTCAAGGATCCCAGTGCCCAAGACACTTCAGCCTCCAGTGAACAAAGTCCCTGTGGTAATGCACCCTCCAGTGAACCCAGTGCCCGCAGCACTGCAGCCTACTATGAACCCAGTGCCCGCGGCTCGGCAGCCTCCATTGAAGCCAGTGACCGCCGTACTGCACTCTCCACTGAACCTTGGGTCCGAGGCACTGCACTGCCAGTAAAGCCACTGCCCGCGGCATTGCAGCCTGAAGTGAAACCAGGGACCACAAAACTGCATCGTTCAGTTATCCCAGTGATCCATGCACTGCACTGTGCAGGGAACCCAGTGCCCACACCACTGCACCCTGCAGTGACCCCAGTTCCGACTGCACTGTAGGTTCCATGGATCCCAGTGCCCATGGCAATTCAGCCTCCAGTGAACAGATTGCCTGCTGCAATACACCCTCCAGTGAACCCAGTACATGCGGCACTGGGGCCTGCAATGAACCCAGGGCCTGAGGGTGTCTACCCACCAGTGAAGCCAGTGTCCCTGGCACTGCACCCTCCAGTGAACCCAGTTACGTGGCACTACACCATTGAGTGAACAAACTGCCCGCAGCACTGTAGCCTGCTATGAACCCAGTGCCCGTGGCTCTGCAGCCTCCATTGAAGCAAGTGCCCACCGTATTGCACTCTCCATTGAACCTTGGGTCCGCGGCACTGCAGCCGCCTGTAAAGCGCGTGCCCGTGGCATTGCAGCCTCAAGTGAAACCCGTGCACACAGCACTCCAGCCTCCAGTTATCCCAGTGATCAGTGCACTTCAGTCTGCAGTGAACCAAGCCCCCACATCTCTGGACACTGCAGTGAACCCATTTCCGACTGCACTGCAGGTTCCAAGGCTCCCAGTGCCCAAGGCACTTCAGCCTCCAGTGAACATAGTGCCTGCGGTAATGCACCCTCCAGTGAACCCAGTGCCCGCAGCAGTGCAGCCTGCTATGAGCCCAGTGCCCACGGCTCTGCAGCCTCCATTGAAGACAGTGCCCGCCGTACTGCACTCTATTGAACCTTGGGTCCGCAGCCCTGCACTGCCAGTAAAGCCACTGCCCGCAGCATTGCAGCCTGAAGTGAAACGCGTGCCCACAGCACTGCATCGTCCAGTTATCCCAGTGATCCATGCACTGCACACTGCAGTGAACCCAGTGCCCACACCACTGCACCCTGCAGTGAACCCAGTTCCGACTGCACTGTAGGTTCCAAGGATCCCAGTGCCCATGGGAATTCAGCCTCCAGTGAACAAATTGCCTGCCGCACTGCACCCTCCAGTGAACCCAGAGCCCGCGGAACAGCACCATGCCATGAACACAGTTCCTGCGGCACTGCACCATGCATTGAACTCAGTACCCGTGGCACTGGAGCCTGCTCTGAACCCACTGCTTGTGGCACTGCAGTCTCCAGTGACCCACTGCCTGCGACACTGACCCCTCCAGTGAACACAGTGTCCGTGGCACTGCACCCTCCAGAGAACCTAGTGTCTGCGTCAATGCACCCTCCAGTGAAATACGTGCCCAAGGCACTACACCATCCAGTGAACGTGCCCGTGGCACTGCAGCCTGCTATGAACCCAGTGCCCGCGGCTCTGCAGCCTCCATTGAAGCCAGTGCCCACCGTACTGCACTCTCCATTGAACCTTGGGTCCGCGGCACTGCAGCCGCCAGTAAAGCCAGTGCCCGCGGCATTGCAGCCTCCAGCGAAACAAGTGCCCACTGCACTGCAGCCTCCAGTTATTCCAGTGATCCAGGCACTGCACTGTGCAGGGAACCCCGTACCCACACCACTGCACCCTGCAGTGAACCCAGTTCCGACTGCACTGTAGGTTCCAAGGATCCCAGTGCCCATGGCAATTCAGCCTCCAGTGAACAAATTGCCCGCAGCAATGCACCCTCCAGTGAACCCAGTGCCTGCGGCACAGCGGCCTGCAGTGAACCCAGGGCCTGCGGGTGTCTACACACCAGTGAACCCAGCGCCCGCGGAATGGCACCATGCTGTGAACACAGTTCCCGTGGCTCTGCACCATGCAGTGAACTCAGTACCCGTGGCACTGGAGCCTGTTCTGAACCCACTGCTTGTGGCACTGCAGTCTCCAGTGACCCACTGCCTGCGACACTGACCCCTCCAGTGAACACAGTGTCTGTGGCACTGAACCCTCCAGAGAACCCAGTGCCCGTATCAATGCACCCTCCAGTCAAACCAGTGTCCTAGGCACTACACCATCCAGTGAACAACGTGCCTGCGTCATTGCTGCCTGCTATGAACCCAGTGACCACGGATCTGCAGCCTCCATTGAAGCCAATGCCCACCCGTCTGCACTCTCCATTGAACCTTGGCTCTGCGGCACTGCAGCTGCCAGTTAAGACAGTGCCCGCGGCATTGCAGTCTCAAGTGAAACCCGTGCTGGCAGCACTGCAGCCTCCAGTTATCCCAGGGATCCGTGCAATGCAGTCTGCAGTGAACCAAGTCCCCACAGCACTGCACCATGCTGTGAACCCTGTTCCGACTGTACTGCATGTTCCAAGGATCCCAGTGCCCATGGCACTTCAGCCTCCAGTGAACAAAGTGCCTGCGGTAATGCACCCTCCAGTGAACCCAGTACCCGCAGCACTGCAGCCTGTTATGAACCCAGTGCCCACGGCTCTGCAGACTCCATTGAAGCCAGTGCCCGCCGTACTGCACTCTCCATTGAACCTTGCGTACGTGGGACTGCAGCTGCCCGTTAAGCCAGTGCCCGCGGCATTGGAGCCTCATGGGAAAACTGTGCCCACAGAACTGCAGCCTCCAGTTATCCCAGTGATCCATGCACTGCAGTCTAGAGTGAACCCAGTGCCCACAGCACTGCACCCTGCAGTGAACCCAGTTCCCACTTCTATGCAGCCTCAAGTAAACCAATTGCCTGCAGCACTGCAGCCTCCAGTGAACGCACTGACCGCGGCACTGCACCCTCAAATGAAGGTAGTGCCTGCCGCACTGCACCCTCCAGTGAACCCAGGGCCCGCAGAACTGCACCATGCGGTGAACCCAGTTCCCGCTTCTATGCACCCTGCATTGAACACAGTGCCCGCAGCACTGCAGCCTCCAGTGAACCCACTGACCGCGGCACTGCAGCCTCCATTGAAGGCAGTGACTGCCGCACTGCACCCTCCAGTGAACCCAGTGCTCGTGGAACTGCACTATGCAGTGAACCCAGTTCCCGCTTCTAGGCATCCTGCAGTGAACACAGTGCCCGCAGCACTGCAGCCTCCAGTGAACACAGATCCCGCAGCACTGGAGCCTCCAGTGAACCCACTTCACGCAGCATTGCACCCGCCAGTGAAGGCAGTGGCTAACGCACTGTAGCCTCCTGTGACCCCACTGCCCACGACACTGCAGCATGCAGTGTAACCAGTTCCAACTTGTATGCAGCCTCCAGTGAACACACTGCCCGCAGCACAGCAGCCTCCAGTGAACCCAGATCCGGCGGCACTGCCTCCTCCAGAGAACCACCTGCCTGCGGCACTGCAGCATCCAGTGACAAACTGCCTGCGACACTGCAGGCTCCAGTGAACCCAGTTACGCGGCACTGCACCATCCAGTGAACCGAGTGCACGTGTCACTGCATCCTGCATTGAACCCACTGCCCAGGGTACTGCAGCCTGCATTGAACCCAGTTCCCGCTGCACTGCACCATCCAGTGAACTCAGTACCCGTGGCACTGGAGCCTGCTGTGAACCAACTGCCCGAGGCCCTGCAGCCTCCAGTGACCCACTGCCTGCGACACTGCCCACTCCAGTGAACACAATGTCCGTGGCACTGCACCCTGCAGTGAAGCCAGTGCCAGCGGCAATGCACCCTCCAGTAAAACCAGTGCCCACGGCACGACACCATCCACTGAACAAACTGTCCGCAGCACTGCAGCCAGTAATGAACCCAGTGCCCGCGGTTCTGCAGCTTACATTGAAGCCAGTGCCCGCCGTACTGCACTATCCAGTGAAACTAGGGTCTGCGGCACTGCAGCCGCCAGTAAAGCCAGTGCCCATGGCATTTCAGCCTCCAGTGAAACACTTGCCCACTGCACTGCAGCCTCCAGTTATCCCAGTGATCCGTGCACTACAGTCTGCAGTGAACCCAGTGCCCACAGCACTGCACCCTGCAGTGAACACAGTTCCGACTGCACTGCAGTTTCCAGGGATCCCAGTGCCCATTGCACTGCAGCATCCAGTGAACGAAGTGCCTACGGCACTGCAGCCTGCAATGAACCCAGTGCCCGCGTCTCTGCAGCCACCATTGAAGGCAGTGCCCGCTGTAATGCACTCTCCAGGGACCCTAGGGTCCGCGGCACTGCAGCTGCCAGTAAAGCCAGTGCCCGCTCCATGGCAGCCTCCAGTGAAACGCGTGACCACTGCACTGCAGCCTCCAGTTATCACTGTGATCCGTGCACTGTGAGCCTGCATTGAACACAGTACCCGCAGGACTGCACCATGCATTGAACCCAGTTCCCGCTTCTATGCAGCCTCCCGTGAACCTAGTACCCGTGGAATTGCAGCCTCCAGTGAACCCAGTGCACGCGTCACTGCATCCTGCATTGAACCCAGTGCCTAGGGTACTGCAGCCTACAGTGAACCCAGTTACCACGTCACTGCACCATCCAGTGAACCCGGGAACCGTGGTACTTGAGCCTGCTGTGAACCCACTGACTGCGGCACTGCAGCCTCCAGTGAAACCAGTGCCCGCGGCACTGCACCCTCCATTGAACCCAGTGCACATGTCACTGCATCCTGCATTGAACCCACTGCCCAGGGTAATGCAGCCTGAAGTGAACACAGTTCCTGCGACACTGCACCATCCAGTGAACTCAGTACCCGTGGCACTGGAGCCTTCTGTGAACCCAATGCGCACGGCACTGCAGCCTCCAATGACCCACTGCCTGCGACACTGCCCCCTCTAGTGAACACAGTGTCCATGGCACTGCACCCTCCAGTGAAGCCAGTGCCCACGGCACTACACCATCCAGTGAACAAAGTGCCCGCGGCACTGCAGCCTGCAATGAACCCAGTGCCCGCAGCTCTGCAACCAACATTGAAGACAGTGCCTGCTGTAATGCACTCTCCAGGGAACCTAGGGTCCGCGGCACTGAAGCCTCCAGTAAAGCCAGTGCCCGCGCCATTGCAGCCTCCAATGTAACCCGTGCCCACTGCACTGCAGCCTCCAGTTATCCCTGTGATCCGTGCACTGCACTCTGCATTGAAACCAGTACCCGCAGGACTGCACCATGCAGTGACCCAGTTCACGCTTCTATGCAGCTTCCAGTGAACCCAGTGCCCGCAGCACTGAACCATGCTGTGAAACCAGGTCCCGCCTCTATGCAGCCTCCAATGAACCCGGTGCCAACGGTACTGCAGCCTCCAGTGAACCCAGCGCACGCGTCACTGCATCTTGCATTGAACCCAGTGCCCAGGGTACTGAAGCCGGCAGTGAACCCAGTTCCCGCGGCAATGCACCATCCAGTGAACCCAGGACCCATAGTACTGGAGCCTGCTGTGAACCTCTGCCCGCGGCACTGCAACCTCCATTGACCCACTGCCTGCGACACTGCCCCCTCCAGTGAACAAAGTGTCCGTGGCACTGCACCCTCCAGTGAACCCAGTGCCCACAGCACTGCAGCCTGCTATGAACCCAGTGCCCGCCGCTCTGCAGCCTCCATTGAAGCCAGTGCCCGCAGTACTGCACTCTCTATTGAACCTTGGGTCCGCCGACTGCAGCCGCCAGTAAAGCCAGTGCCCGCGGCATTGCAGCCTCAAGTGAAATCCGTACTCACAGTACTGCAGCCTATAGTTTTCCAAGTGATCTGTGCACTGCAGTCTGCAGTGAACCCAGTGCCCACACCACGGCACCCTGCAGTGAATCTAGTTCCGACTGCACTACAGGTTCCAAGGATCCCAGTGCCCATGGCACTTCAGCCTCCAATGAACAAAGTGCCTGTGGCAATGCACCCTCCAGTGAACCCAGTGCCCACGGCACTGCAGCCTGCAGTGAACCCAGGGCCTGTGGGTGTCTACCCACCAGTGAAGCCAGTGTCCCTGGCACTGCACCCTCCAGTGAACCCAGTTACGTGGCACTACACCATCCAGTGAACAAAGTGCCCACGGCACTGCAGCCTGCAATGAACCCAGTGCCCGCAGCTCTGCAGCCTCCATTGAAGCCAGTGCCCGCTTCTATGCATCTTCCAGTGAACCCAGTCCCGCAGCACTGCACCATGCAGTGAACCCAGGACCCGCTTCTATGCAGCCTCCAGTGAACCCAGTGCCCACAGTACTGCAGCTTCCAGTGAACCCAGTGCCCATGGCACTTCAGCCTCCAGTGAACAAAGTGCCTGCATCAATGCACCCTTCAGTGAACCCAGTGCCCAGGGCACTACAGCATCAAGTGAACAAAGCGCCTGCGGCACTGCAGCCTGCAGTGAACCCAGGGCCTGCGGGTCTCTACCCTCCAGTGAAGCCAGTGTCCCTGGCACTGCACTCTCCAGTGAACCCAGTGCCCACCACACTACACCATCCAGTGAACAAAGTGACTGCGGCACTGCAGCCTGCTATGTACCCAGTGCCCGTGGCTCTGCAGCCTCCATTGAAGCCACTGCCCGCCGTACTGAACTCTCCATTGAACCGTGGGTCCCTCGAACTGCAGCCGCCATTTAAGCCAGTGCCCGCGGCATTGCAGCCTCAAGTGAAACCCGTGCCCACAGCACTGCAGCCTCCACTTATCCCAGTGATCCGTGCACTGCAGTCTGCAGTGAACCAAGTCCCCACAGCACTGGACCCTGCAGTGAACCTAGTTCCGTCTGCACTGCAGGTTCGAAGGATCCCAGTTCCAATGGAACTTCATCCTCCAGTGAACAAAATGCCTGCGGCAATGCACCCTCCAGTGAACGCAGTGCCCGCGGCACTGCAGCCTGCAGTGAACCCAGGGCCTGCCGGTGCCTACGCACCAGAGAAGCCAGTGTCTCTGGCACTGCACCCTCCAGTGAACCCAGTGCCCACGGCACTAAACCATCCAGTGAACAAAGTGCCCGTGGCAGTGCAGCCTGCAATGAGCCCAGTGCCTGCAGCACTGCACCATGCAGTGAACCCAGGTCCCGCTTCTATGCAGCCTCCAGTGAACCCGGTGCCCACAGTACTGCAGCTTCCATTGAAGACAGTGCCCATGGCACTGCAGCCTCCATCGAACCCAGTGCCCGCGGCTCTGCAGCCTCCATTGAAGCCAGTGCCCGCCTTACTGCACTCTCCAGTGAACCTAGGGTCTGTGGCACTGCAGCCGCCAGTAAAGCAAGTGCCCGCAACATTGCAGCCACAAGTGAAACCCGTGCCCACAGCACTGCAGCCTCCAGTTATCCCAGTGATCCGTGCACTGCAGTCTGCAGTGAACACACTGGCAATGGCACTGCACGCTGCAGTGAACCCAGTTCCAACTGCACTGCAGGTTCCAGGAATCCCAGTGCCCATGGAAATGCAGCCTCCAGTGAACAAAGTGCCCGGGGGAATGCACTCTCCAGTGAACCCAGTGACCGCGGCACTGCAGCCTGCAGTGAAACCAGGGCCTGAGGGTCTCTATATTCCAGGGAAGCCAGTGTCACTGGGAGTGCACACTCCAGTGAACCCAGTGCCCACTGTACTACATCATGCAGTGAACAAAGTGCCTGCCGCACTGCAGCCTGCTATGAACCCAGTGCCCGTGTCTCTGCAGCCTCCATTCAAGACAGAGCCCACCATAACTGAACTCTCCATTGAAACTTGGGTCTGTGGAACTGCAGCCGCCATTTGAGCCAGTGCCCGCGGCATTGCAGCCTGAAGGAAACCCGTGCCCACAGCACTGCAGCCTCCAGTGATCCCAGTCATCTGTGCACTGCAGTCTGCAGTGAACCAACTCCCAACAGCACTGCACCCTGCAGTGAACCCATTTCCAACTGCACTGCAGGTTCAAGGATCCCAGTGCCCAAGACACTTCAGCCTCCAGTGAACAAAGTCCCTGTGGTAATGCACCCTCCAGTGAACCCAGTGCCCGCAGCACTGCAGCCTACTATGAACCCAGTGCCCGCGGCTCGGCAGCCTCCATTGAAGCCAGTGACCGCCGTACTGCACTCTCCACTGAACCTTGGGTCCGAGGCACTGCACTGCCAGTAAAGCCACTGCCCGCGGCATTGCAGCCTGAAGTGAAACCAGGGACCACAAAACTGCATCGTTCAGTTATCCCAGTGATCCATGCACTGCACTGTGCAGGGAACCCAGTGCCCACACCACTGCACCCTGCAGTGACCCCAGTTCCGACTGCACTGTAGGTTCCATGGATCCCAGTGCCCATGGCAATTCAGCCTCCAGTGAACAGATTGCCTGCTGCAATACACCCTCCAGTGAACCCAGTACATGCGGCACTGGGGCCTGCAATGAACCCAGGGCCTGAGGGTGTCTACCCACCAGTGAAGCCAGTGTCCCTGGCACTGCACCCTCCAGTGAACCCAGTTACGTGGCACTACACCATTGAGTGAACAAACTGCCCGCAGCACTGTAGCCTGCTATGAACCCAGTGCCCGTGGCTCTGCAGCCTCCATTGAAGCAAGTGCCCACCGTATTGCACTCTCCATTGAACCTTGGGTCCGCGGCACTGCAGCCGCCTGTAAAGCGCGTGCCCGTGGCATTGCAGCCTCAAGTGAAACCCGTGCACACAGCACTCCAGCCTCCAGTTATCCCAGTGATCAGTGCACTTCAGTCTGCAGTGAACCAAGCCCCCACATCTCTGGACACTGCAGTGAACCCATTTCCGACTGCACTGCAGGTTCCAAGGCTCCCAGTGCCCAAGGCACTTCAGCCTCCAGTGAACATAGTGCCTGCGGTAATGCACCCTCCAGTGAACCCAGTGCCCGCAGCAGTGCAGCCTGCTATGAGCCCAGTGCCCACGGCTCTGCAGCCTCCATTGAAGACAGTGCCCGCCGTACTGCACTCTATTGAACCTTGGGTCCGCAGCCCTGCACTGCCAGTAAAGCCACTGCCCGCAGCATTGCAGCCTGAAGTGAAACGCGTGCCCACAGCACTGCATCGTCCAGTTATCCCAGTGATCCATGCACTGCACACTGCAGTGAACCCAGTGCCCACACCACTGCACCCTGCAGTGAACCCAGTTCCGACTGCACTGTAGGTTCCAAGGATCCCAGTGCCCATGGGAATTCAGCCTCCAGTGAACAAATTGCCTGCCGCACTGCACCCTCCAGTGAACCCAGAGCCCGCGGAACAGCACCATGCCATGAACACAGTTCCTGCGGCACTGCACCATGCATTGAACTCAGTACCCGTGGCACTGGAGCCTGCTCTGAACCCACTGCTTGTGGCACTGCAGTCTCCAGTGACCCACTGCCTGCGACACTGACCCCTCCAGTGAACACAGTGTCCGTGGCACTGCACCCTCCAGAGAACCTAGTGTCTGCGTCAATGCACCCTCCAGTGAAATACGTGCCCAAGGCACTACACCATCCAGTGAACGTGCCCGTGGCACTGCAGCCTGCTATGAACCCAGTGCCCGCGGCTCTGCAGCCTCCATTGAAGCCAGTGCCCACCGTACTGCACTCTCCATTGAACCTTGGGTCCGCGGCACTGCAGCCGCCAGTAAAGCCAGTGCCCGCGGCATTGCAGCCTCCAGCGAAACAAGTGCCCACTGCACTGCAGCCTCCAGTTATTCCAGTGATCCAGGCACTGCACTGTGCAGGGAACCCCGTACCCACACCACTGCACCCTGCAGTGAACCCAGTTCCGACTGCACTGTAGGTTCCAAGGATCCCAGTGCCCATGGCAATTCAGCCTCCAGTGAACAAATTGCCCGCAGCAATGCACCCTCCAGTGAACCCAGTGCCTGCGGCACAGCGGCCTGCAGTGAACCCAGGGCCTGCGGGTGTCTACACACCAGTGAACCCAGCGCCCGCGGAATGGCACCATGCTGTGAACACAGTTCCCGTGGCTCTGCACCATGCAGTGAACTCAGTACCCGTGGCACTGGAGCCTGTTCTGAACCCACTGCTTGTGGCACTGCAGTCTCCAGTGACCCACTGCCTGCGACACTGACCCCTCCAGTGAACACAGTGTCTGTGGCACTGAACCCTCCAGAGAACCCAGTGCCCGTATCAATGCACCCTCCAGTCAAACCAGTGTCCTAGGCACTACACCATCCAGTGAACAACGTGCCTGCGTCATTGCTGCCTGCTATGAACCCAGTGACCACGGATCTGCAGCCTCCATTGAAGCCAATGCCCACCCGTCTGCACTCTCCATTGAACCTTGGCTCTGCGGCACTGCAGCTGCCAGTTAAGACAGTGCCCGCGGCATTGCAGTCTCAAGTGAAACCCGTGCTGGCAGCACTGCAGCCTCCAGTTATCCCAGGGATCCGTGCAATGCAGTCTGCAGTGAACCAAGTCCCCACAGCACTGCACCATGCTGTGAACCCTGTTCCGACTGTACTGCATGTTCCAAGGATCCCAGTGCCCATGGCACTTCAGCCTCCAGTGAACAAAGTGCCTGCGGTAATGCACCCTCCAGTGAACCCAGTACCCGCAGCACTGCAGCCTGTTATGAACCCAGTGCCCACGGCTCTGCAGACTCCATTGAAGCCAGTGCCCGCCGTACTGCACTCTCCATTGAACCTTGCGTACGTGGGACTGCAGCTGCCCGTTAAGCCAGTGCCCGCGGCATTGGAGCCTCATGGGAAAACTGTGCCCACAGAACTGCAGCCTCCAGTTATCCCAGTGATCCATGCACTGCAGTCTAGAGTGAACCCAGTGCCCACAGCACTGCACCCTGCAGTGAACCCAGTTCCCACTTCTATGCAGCCTCAAGTAAACCAATTGCCTGCAGCACTGCAGCCTCCAGTGAACGCACTGACCGCGGCACTGCACCCTCAAATGAAGGTAGTGCCTGCCGCACTGCACCCTCCAGTGAACCCAGGGCCCGCAGAACTGCACCATGCGGTGAACCCAGTTCCCGCTTCTATGCACCCTGCATTGAACACAGTGCCCGCAGCACTGCAGCCTCCAGTGAACCCACTGACCGCGGCACTGCAGCCTCCATTGAAGGCAGTGACTGCCGCACTGCACCCTCCAGTGAACCCAGTGCTCGTGGAACTGCACTATGCAGTGAACCCAGTTCCCGCTTCTAGGCATCCTGCAGTGAACACAGTGCCCGCAGCACTGCAGCCTCCAGTGAACACAGATCCCGCAGCACTGGAGCCTCCAGTGAACCCACTTCACGCAGCATTGCACCCGCCAGTGAAGGCAGTGGCTAACGCACTGTAGCCTCCTGTGACCCCACTGCCCACGACACTGCAGCATGCAGTGTAACCAGTTCCAACTTGTATGCAGCCTCCAGTGAACACACTGCCCGCAGCACAGCAGCCTCCAGTGAACCCAGATCCGGCGGCACTGCCTCCTCCAGAGAACCACCTGCCTGCGGCACTGCAGCATCCAGTGACAAACTGCCTGCGACACTGCAGGCTCCAGTGAACCCAGTTACGCGGCACTGCACCATCCAGTGAACCGAGTGCACGTGTCACTGCATCCTGCATTGAACCCACTGCCCAGGGTACTGCAGCCTGCATTGAACCCAGTTCCCGCTGCACTGCACCATCCAGTGAACTCAGTACCCGTGGCACTGGAGCCTGCTGTGAACCAACTGCCCGAGGCCCTGCAGCCTCCAGTGACCCACTGCCTGCGACACTGCCCACTCCAGTGAACACAATGTCCGTGGCACTGCACCCTGCAGTGAAGCCAGTGCCAGCGGCAATGCACCCTCCAGTAAAACCAGTGCCCACGGCACGACACCATCCACTGAACAAACTGTCCGCAGCACTGCAGCCAGTAATGAACCCAGTGCCCGCGGTTCTGCAGCTTACATTGAAGCCAGTGCCCGCCGTACTGCACTATCCAGTGAAACTAGGGTCTGCGGCACTGCAGCCGCCAGTAAAGCCAGTGCCCATGGCATTTCAGCCTCCAGTGAAACACTTGCCCACTGCACTGCAGCCTCCAGTTATCCCAGTGATCCGTGCACTACAGTCTGCAGTGAACCCAGTGCCCACAGCACTGCACCCTGCAGTGAACACAGTTCCGACTGCACTGCAGTTTCCAGGGATCCCAGTGCCCATTGCACTGCAGCATCCAGTGAACGAAGTGCCTACGGCACTGCAGCCTGCAATGAACCCAGTGCCCGCGTCTCTGCAGCCACCATTGAAGGCAGTGCCCGCTGTAATGCACTCTCCAGGGACCCTAGGGTCCGCGGCACTGCAGCTGCCAGTAAAGCCAGTGCCCGCTCCATGGCAGCCTCCAGTGAAACGCGTGACCACTGCACTGCAGCCTCCAGTTATCACTGTGATCCGTGCACTGTGAGCCTGCATTGAACACAGTACCCGCAGGACTGCACCATGCATTGAACCCAGTTCCCGCTTCTATGCAGCCTCCCGTGAACCTAGTACCCGTGGAATTGCAGCCTCCAGTGAACCCAGTGCACGCGTCACTGCATCCTGCATTGAACCCAGTGCCTAGGGTACTGCAGCCTACAGTGAACCCAGTTACCACGTCACTGCACCATCCAGTGAACCCGGGAACCGTGGTACTTGAGCCTGCTGTGAACCCACTGACTGCGGCACTGCAGCCTCCAGTGAAACCAGTGCCCGCGGCACTGCACCCTCCATTGAACCCAGTGCACATGTCACTGCATCCTGCATTGAACCCACTGCCCAGGGTAATGCAGCCTGAAGTGAACACAGTTCCTGCGACACTGCACCATCCAGTGAACTCAGTACCCGTGGCACTGGAGCCTTCTGTGAACCCAATGCGCACGGCACTGCAGCCTCCAATGACCCACTGCCTGCGACACTGCCCCCTCTAGTGAACACAGTGTCCATGGCACTGCACCCTCCAGTGAAGCCAGTGCCCACGGCACTACACCATCCAGTGAACAAAGTGCCCGCGGCACTGCAGCCTGCAATGAACCCAGTGCCCGCAGCTCTGCAACCAACATTGAAGACAGTGCCTGCTGTAATGCACTCTCCAGGGAACCTAGGGTCCGCGGCACTGAAGCCTCCAGTAAAGCCAGTGCCCGCGCCATTGCAGCCTCCAATGTAACCCGTGCCCACTGCACTGCAGCCTCCAGTTATCCCTGTGATCCGTGCACTGCACTCTGCATTGAAACCAGTACCCGCAGGACTGCACCATGCAGTGACCCAGTTCACGCTTCTATGCAGCTTCCAGTGAACCCAGTGCCCGCAGCACTGAACCATGCTGTGAAACCAGGTCCCGCCTCTATGCAGCCTCCAATGAACCCGGTGCCAACGGTACTGCAGCCTCCAGTGAACCCAGCGCACGCGTCACTGCATCTTGCATTGAACCCAGTGCCCAGGGTACTGAAGCCGGCAGTGAACCCAGTTCCCGCGGCAATGCACCATCCAGTGAACCCAGGACCCATAGTACTGGAGCCTGCTGTGAACCTCTGCCCGCGGCACTGCAACCTCCATTGACCCACTGCCTGCGACACTGCCCCCTCCAGTGAACAAAGTGTCCGTGGCACTGCACCCTCCAGTGAACCCAGTGCCCACAGCACTGCAGCCTGCTATGAACCCAGTGCCCGCCGCTCTGCAGCCTCCATTGAAGCCAGTGCCCGCAGTACTGCACTCTCTATTGAACCTTGGGTCCGCCGACTGCAGCCGCCAGTAAAGCCAGTGCCCGCGGCATTGCAGCCTCAAGTGAAATCCGTACTCACAGTACTGCAGCCTATAGTTTTCCAAGTGATCTGTGCACTGCAGTCTGCAGTGAACCCAGTGCCCACACCACGGCACCCTGCAGTGAATCTAGTTCCGACTGCACTACAGGTTCCAAGGATCCCAGTGCCCATGGCACTTCAGCCTCCAATGAACAAAGTGCCTGTGGCAATGCACCCTCCAGTGAACCCAGTGCCCATGGCACTGCAGCCTGCAGTGAACCCAGGGCCTGTGGGTGTCTACCCACCAGTGAAGCCAGTGTCCCTGGCACTGCACCCTCCAGTGAACCCAGTTACGTGGCACTACACCATCCAGTGAACAAAGTGCCCACGGCACTGCAGCCTGCAATGAACCCAGTGCCCGCAGCTCTGCAGCCTCCATTGAAGCCAGTGCCCGCTTCTATGCATCTTCCAGTGAACCCAGTCCCGCAGCACTGCACCATGCAGTGAACCCAGGACCCGCTTCTATGCAGCCTCCAGTGAACCCAGTGCCCACAGTACTGCAGCTTCCAGTGAACCCAGTGCCCATGGCACTTCAGCCTCCAGTGAACAAAGTGCCTGCATCAATGCACCCTTCAGTGAACCCAGTGCCCAGGGCACTACAGCATCAAGTGAACAAAGCGCCTGCGGCACTGCAGCCTGCAGTGAACCCAGGGCCTGCGGGTCTCTACCCTCCAGTGAAGCCAGTGTCCCTGGCACTGCACTCTCCAGTGAACCCAGTGCCCACCACACTACACCATCCAGTGAACAAAGTGACTGCGGCACTGCAGCCTGCTATGTACCCAGTGCCCGTGGCTCTGCAGCCTCCATTGAAGCCACTGCCCGCCGTACTGAACTCTCCATTGAACCGTGGGTCCCTCGAACTGCAGCCGCCATTTAAGCCAGTGCCCGCGGCATTGCAGCCTCAAGTGAAACCCGTGCCCACAGCACTGCAGCCTCCACTTATCCCAGTGATCCGTGCACTGCAGTCTGCAGTGAACCAAGTCCCCACAGCACTGGACCCTGCAGTGAACCTAGTTCCGTCTGCACTGCAGGTTCGAAGGATCCCAGTTCCAATGGAACTTCATCCTCCAGTGAACAAAATGCCTGCGGCAATGCACCCTCCAGTGAACGCAGTGCCCGCGGCACTGCAGCCTGCAGTGAACCCAGGGCCTGCCGGTGCCTACGCACCAGAGAAGCCAGTGTCTCTGGCACTGCACCCTCCAGTGAACCCAGTGCCCACGGCACTAAACCATCCAGTGAACAAAGTGCCCGTGGCAGTGCAGCCTGCAATGAGCCCAGTGCCTGCAGCACTGCACCATGCAGTGAACCCAGGTCCCGCTTCTATGCAGCCTCCAGTGAACCCGGTGCCCACAGTACTGCAGCTTCCATTGAAGACAGTGCCCATGGCACTGCAGCCTCCATCGAACCCAGTGCCCGCGGCTCTGCAGCCTCCATTGAAGCCAGTGCCCGCCTTACTGCACTCTCCAGTGAACCTAGGGTCTGTGGCACTGCAGCCGCCAGTAAAGCAAGTGCCCGCAACATTGCAGCCACAAGTGAAACCCGTGCCCACAGCACTGCAGCCTCCAGTTATCCCAGTGATCCGTGCACTGCAGTCTGCAGTGAACACACTGGCAATGGCACTGCACGCTGCAGTGAACCCAGTTCCAACTGCACTGCAGGTTCCAGGAATCCCAGTGCCCATGGAAATGCAGCCTCCAGTGAACAAAGTGCCCGGGGGAATGCACTCTCCAGTGAACCCAGTGACCGCGGCACTGCAGCCTGCAGTGAAACCAGGGCCTGAGGGTCTCTATATTCCAGGGAAGCCAGTGTCACTGGGAGTGCACACTCCAGTGAACCCAGTGCCCACTGTACTACATCATGCAGTGAACAAAGTGCCTGCCGCACTGCAGCCTGCTATGAACCCAGTGCCCGTGTCTCTGCAGCCTCCATTCAAGACAGAGCCCACCATAACTGAACTCTCCATTGAAACTTGGGTCTGTGGAACTGCAGCCGCCATTTGAGCCAGTGCCCGCGGCATTGCAGCCTGAAGGAAACCCGTGCCCACAGCACTGCAGCCTCCAGTGATCCCAGTCATCTGTGCACTGCAGTCTGCAGTGAACCAACTCCCAACAGCACTGCACCCTGCAGTGAACCCATTTCCAACTGCACTGCAGGTTCAAGGATCCCAGTGCCCAAGACACTTCAGCCTCCAGTGAACAAAGTCCCTGTGGTAATGCACCCTCCAGTGAACCCAGTGCCCGCAGCACTGCAGCCTACTATGAACCCAGTGCCCGCGGCTCGGCAGCCTCCATTGAAGCCAGTGACCGCCGTACTGCACTCTCCACTGAACCTTGGGTCCGAGGCACTGCACTGCCAGTAAAGCCACTGCCCGCGGCATTGCAGCCTGAAGTGAAACCAGGGACCACAAAACTGCATCGTTCAGTTATCCCAGTGATCCATGCACTGCACTGTGCAGGGAACCCAGTGCCCACACCACTGCACCCTGCAGTGACCCCAGTTCCGACTGCACTGTAGGTTCCATGGATCCCAGTGCCCATGGCAATTCAGCCTCCAGTGAACAGATTGCCTGCTGCAATACACCCTCCAGTGAACCCAGTACATGCGGCACTGGGGCCTGCAATGAACCCAGGGCCTGAGGGTGTCTACCCACCAGTGAAGCCAGTGTCCCTGGCACTGCACCCTCCAGTGAACCCAGTTACGTGGCACTACACCATTGAGTGAACAAACTGCCCGCAGCACTGTAGCCTGCTATGAACCCAGTGCCCGTGGCTCTGCAGCCTCCATTGAAGCAAGTGCCCACCGTATTGCACTCTCCATTGAACCTTGGGTCCGCGGCACTGCAGCCGCCTGTAAAGCGCGTGCCCGTGGCATTGCAGCCTCAAGTGAAACCCGTGCACACAGCACTCCAGCCTCCAGTTATCCCAGTGATCAGTGCACTTCAGTCTGCAGTGAACCAAGCCCCCACATCTCTGGACACTGCAGTGAACCCATTTCCGACTGCACTGCAGGTTCCAAGGCTCCCAGTGCCCAAGGCACTTCAGCCTCCAGTGAACATAGTGCCTGCGGTAATGCACCCTCCAGTGAACCCAGTGCCCGCAGCAGTGCAGCCTGCTATGAGCCCAGTGCCCACGGCTCTGCAGCCTCCATTGAAGACAGTGCCCGCCGTACTGCACTCTATTGAACCTTGGGTCCGCAGCCCTGCACTGCCAGTAAAGCCACTGCCCGCAGCATTGCAGCCTGAAGTGAAACGCGTGCCCACAGCACTGCATCGTCCAGTTATCCCAGTGATCCATGCACTGCACACTGCAGTGAACCCAGTGCCCACACCACTGCACCCTGCAGTGAACCCAGTTCCGACTGCACTGTAGGTTCCAAGGATCCCAGTGCCCATGGGAATTCAGCCTCCAGTGAACAAATTGCCTGCCGCACTGCACCCTCCAGTGAACCCAGAGCCCGCGGAACAGCACCATGCCATGAACACAGTTCCTGCGGCACTGCACCATGCATTGAACTCAGTACCCGTGGCACTGGAGCCTGCTCTGAACCCACTGCTTGTGGCACTGCAGTCTCCAGTGACCCACTGCCTGCGACACTGACCCCTCCAGTGAACACAGTGTCCGTGGCACTGCACCCTCCAGAGAACCTAGTGTCTGCGTCAATGCACCCTCCAGTGAAATACGTGCCCAAGGCACTACACCATCCAGTGAACGTGCCCGTGGCACTGCAGCCTGCTATGAACCCAGTGCCCGCGGCTCTGCAGCCTCCATTGAAGCCAGTGCCCACCGTACTGCACTCTCCATTGAACCTTGGGTCCGCGGCACTGCAGCCGCCAGTAAAGCCAGTGCCCGCGGCATTGCAGCCTCCAGCGAAACAAGTGCCCACTGCACTGCAGCCTCCAGTTATTCCAGTGATCCAGGCACTGCACTGTGCAGGGAACCCCGTACCCACACCACTGCACCCTGCAGTGAACCCAGTTCCGACTGCACTGTAGGTTCCAAGGATCCCAGTGCCCATGGCAATTCAGCCTCCAGTGAACAAATTGCCCGCAGCAATGCACCCTCCAGTGAACCCAGTGCCTGCGGCACAGCGGCCTGCAGTGAACCCAGGGCCTGCGGGTGTCTACACACCAGTGAACCCAGCGCCCGCGGAATGGCACCATGCTGTGAACACAGTTCCCGTGGCTCTGCACCATGCAGTGAACTCAGTACCCGTGGCACTGGAGCCTGTTCTGAACCCACTGCTTGTGGCACTGCAGTCTCCAGTGACCCACTGCCTGCGACACTGACCCCTCCAGTGAACACAGTGTCTGTGGCACTGAACCCTCCAGAGAACCCAGTGCCCGTATCAATGCACCCTCCAGTCAAACCAGTGTCCTAGGCACTACACCATCCAGTGAACAACGTGCCTGCGTCATTGCTGCCTGC
Source organism: Panthera pardus (assembly GCF_024362965.1). Classification (NCBI taxonomy): domain Eukaryota; kingdom Metazoa; phylum Chordata; class Mammalia; order Carnivora; family Felidae; genus Panthera; species Panthera pardus. The sequence continues at coordinate 60,748 of NW_026526994.1, forward strand.
TATGAACCCAGTGACCACGGATCTGCAGCCTCCATTGAAGCCAATGCCCACCCGTCTGCACTCTCCATTGAACCTTGGCTCTGCGGCACTGCAGCTGCCAGTTAAGACAGTGCCCGCGGCATTGCAGTCTCAAGTGAAACCCGTGCTGGCAGCACTGCAGCCTCCAGTTATCCCAGGGATCCGTGCAATGCAGTCTGCAGTGAACCAAGTCCCCACAGCACTGCACCATGCTGTGAACCCTGTTCCGACTGTACTGCATGTTCCAAGGATCCCAGTGCCCATGGCACTTCAGCCTCCAGTGAACAAAGTGCCTGCGGTAATGCACCCTCCAGTGAACCCAGTACCCGCAGCACTGCAGCCTGTTATGAACCCAGTGCCCACGGCTCTGCAGACTCCATTGAAGCCAGTGCCCGCCGTACTGCACTCTCCATTGAACCTTGCGTACGTGGGACTGCAGCTGCCCGTTAAGCCAGTGCCCGCGGCATTGGAGCCTCATGGGAAAACTGTGCCCACAGAACTGCAGCCTCCAGTTATCCCAGTGATCCATGCACTGCAGTCTAGAGTGAACCCAGTGCCCACAGCACTGCACCCTGCAGTGAACCCAGTTCCCACTTCTATGCAGCCTCAAGTAAACCAATTGCCTGCAGCACTGCAGCCTCCAGTGAACGCACTGACCGCGGCACTGCACCCTCAAATGAAGGTAGTGCCTGCCGCACTGCACCCTCCAGTGAACCCAGGGCCCGCAGAACTGCACCATGCGGTGAACCCAGTTCCCGCTTCTATGCACCCTGCATTGAACACAGTGCCCGCAGCACTGCAGCCTCCAGTGAACCCACTGACCGCGGCACTGCAGCCTCCATTGAAGGCAGTGACTGCCGCACTGCACCCTCCAGTGAACCCAGTGCTCGTGGAACTGCACTATGCAGTGAACCCAGTTCCCGCTTCTAGGCATCCTGCAGTGAACACAGTGCCCGCAGCACTGCAGCCTCCAGTGAACACAGATCCCGCAGCACTGGAGCCTCCAGTGAACCCACTTCACGCAGCATTGCACCCGCCAGTGAAGGCAGTGGCTAACGCACTGTAGCCTCCTGTGACCCCACTGCCCACGACACTGCAGCATGCAGTGTAACCAGTTCCAACTTGTATGCAGCCTCCAGTGAACACACTGCCCGCAGCACAGCAGCCTCCAGTGAACCCAGATCCGGCGGCACTGCCTCCTCCAGAGAACCACCTGCCTGCGGCACTGCAGCATCCAGTGACAAACTGCCTGCGACACTGCAGGCTCCAGTGAACCCAGTTACGCGGCACTGCACCATCCAGTGAACCGAGTGCACGTGTCACTGCATCCTGCATTGAACCCACTGCCCAGGGTACTGCAGCCTGCATTGAACCCAGTTCCCGCTGCACTGCACCATCCAGTGAACTCAGTACCCGTGGCACTGGAGCCTGCTGTGAACCAACTGCCCGAGGCCCTGCAGCCTCCAGTGACCCACTGCCTGCGACACTGCCCACTCCAGTGAACACAATGTCCGTGGCACTGCACCCTGCAGTGAAGCCAGTGCCAGCGGCAATGCACCCTCCAGTAAAACCAGTGCCCACGGCACGACACCATCCACTGAACAAACTGTCCGCAGCACTGCAGCCAGTAATGAACCCAGTGCCCGCGGTTCTGCAGCTTACATTGAAGCCAGTGCCCGCCGTACTGCACTATCCAGTGAAACTAGGGTCTGCGGCACTGCAGCCGCCAGTAAAGCCAGTGCCCATGGCATTTCAGCCTCCAGTGAAACACTTGCCCACTGCACTGCAGCCTCCAGTTATCCCAGTGATCCGTGCACTACAGTCTGCAGTGAACCCAGTGCCCACAGCACTGCACCCTGCAGTGAACACAGTTCCGACTGCACTGCAGTTTCCAGGGATCCCAGTGCCCATTGCACTGCAGCATCCAGTGAACGAAGTGCCTACGGCACTGCAGCCTGCAATGAACCCAGTGCCCGCGTCTCTGCAGCCACCATTGAAGGCAGTGCCCGCTGTAATGCACTCTCCAGGGACCCTAGGGTCCGCGGCACTGCAGCTGCCAGTAAAGCCAGTGCCCGCTCCATGGCAGCCTCCAGTGAAACGCGTGACCACTGCACTGCAGCCTCCAGTTATCACTGTGATCCGTGCACTGTGAGCCTGCATTGAACACAGTACCCGCAGGACTGCACCATGCATTGAACCCAGTTCCCGCTTCTATGCAGCCTCCCGTGAACCTAGTACCCGTGGAATTGCAGCCTCCAGTGAACCCAGTGCACGCGTCACTGCATCCTGCATTGAACCCAGTGCCTAGGGTACTGCAGCCTACAGTGAACCCAGTTACCACGTCACTGCACCATCCAGTGAACCCGGGAACCGTGGTACTTGAGCCTGCTGTGAACCCACTGACTGCGGCACTGCAGCCTCCAGTGAAACCAGTGCCCGCGGCACTGCACCCTCCATTGAACCCAGTGCACATGTCACTGCATCCTGCATTGAACCCACTGCCCAGGGTAATGCAGCCTGAAGTGAACACAGTTCCTGCGACACTGCACCATCCAGTGAACTCAGTACCCGTGGCACTGGAGCCTTCTGTGAACCCAATGCGCACGGCACTGCAGCCTCCAATGACCCACTGCCTGCGACACTGCCCCCTCTAGTGAACACAGTGTCCATGGCACTGCACCCTCCAGTGAAGCCAGTGCCCACGGCACTACACCATCCAGTGAACAAAGTGCCCGCGGCACTGCAGCCTGCAATGAACCCAGTGCCCGCAGCTCTGCAACCAACATTGAAGACAGTGCCTGCTGTAATGCACTCTCCAGGGAACCTAGGGTCCGCGGCACTGAAGCCTCCAGTAAAGCCAGTGCCCGCGCCATTGCAGCCTCCAATGTAACCCGTGCCCACTGCACTGCAGCCTCCAGTTATCCCTGTGATCCGTGCACTGCACTCTGCATTGAAACCAGTACCCGCAGGACTGCACCATGCAGTGACCCAGTTCACGCTTCTATGCAGCTTCCAGTGAACCCAGTGCCCGCAGCACTGAACCATGCTGTGAAACCAGGTCCCGCCTCTATGCAGCCTCCAATGAACCCGGTGCCAACAGTACTGCAGCCTCCAGTGAACCCAGCGCACGCGTCACTGCATCTTGCATTGAACCCAGTGCCCAGGGTACTGAAGCCGGCAGTGAACCCAGTTCCCGCGGCAATGCACCATCCAGTGAACCCAGGACCCATAGTACTGGAGCCTGCTGTGAACCTCTGCCCGCGGCACTGCAACCTCCATTGACCCACTGCCTGCGACACTGCCCCCTCCAGTGAACAAAGTGTCCGTGGCACTGCACCCTCCAGTGAACCCAGTGCCCACAGCACTGCAGCCTGCTATGAACCCAGTGCCCGCCGCTCTGCAGCCTCCATTGAAGCCAGTGCCCGCAGTACTGCACTCTCTATTGAACCTTGGGTCCGCCGACTGCAGCCGCCAGTAAAGCCAGTGCCCGCGGCATTGCAGCCTCAAGTGAAATCCGTACTCACAGTACTGCAGCCTATAGTTTTCCAAGTGATCTGTGCACTGCAGTCTGCAGTGAACCCAGTGCCCACACCACGGCACCCTGCAGTGAATCTAGTTCCGACTGCACTACAGGTTCCAAGGATCCCAGTGCCCATGGCACTTCAGCCTCCAATGAACAAAGTGCCTGTGGCAATGCACCCTCCAGTGAACCCAGTGCCCATGGCACTGCAGCCTGCAGTGAACCCAGGGCCTGTGGGTGTCTACCCACCAGTGAAGCCAGTGTCCCTGGCACTGCACCCTCCAGTGAACCCAGTTACGTGGCACTACACCATCCAGTGAACAAAGTGCCCACGGCACTGCAGCCTGCAATGAACCCAGTGCCCGCAGCTCTGCAGCCTCCATTGAAGCCAGTGCCCGCTTCTATGCATCTTCCAGTGAACCCAGTCCCGCAGCACTGCACCATGCAGTGAACCCAGGACCCGCTTCTATGCAGCCTCCAGTGAACCCAGTGCCCACAGTACTGCAGCTTCCAGTGAACCCAGTGCCCATGGCACTTCAGCCTCCAGTGAACAAAGTGCCTGCATCAATGCACCCTTCAGTGAACCCAGTGCCCAGGGCACTACAGCATCAAGTGAACAAAGCGCCTGCGGCACTGCAGCCTGCAGTGAACCCAGGGCCTGCGGGTCTCTACCCTCCAGTGAAGCCAGTGTCCCTGGCACTGCACTCTCCAGTGAACCCAGTGCCCACCACACTACACCATCCAGTGAACAAAGTGACTGCGGCACTGCAGCCTGCTATGTACCCAGTGCCCGTGGCTCTGCAGCCTCCATTGAAGCCACTGCCCGCCGTACTGAACTCTCCATTGAACCGTGGGTCCCTCGAACTGCAGCCGCCATTTAAGCCAGTGCCCGCGGCATTGCAGCCTCAAGTGAAACCCGTGCCCACAGCACTGCAGCCTCCACTTATCCCAGTGATCCGTGCACTGCAGTCTGCAGTGAACCAAGTCCCCACAGCACTGGACCCTGCAGTGAACCTAGTTCCGTCTGCACTGCAGGTTCGAAGGATCCCAGTTCCAATGGAACTTCATCCTCCAGTGAACAAAATGCCTGCGGCAATGCACCCTCCAGTGAACGCAGTGCCCGCGGCACTGCAGCCTGCAGTGAACCCAGGGCCTGCCGGTGCCTACGCACCAGAGAAGCCAGTGTCTCTGGCACTGCACCCTCCAGTGAACCCAGTGCCCACGGCACTAAACCATCCAGTGAACAAAGTGCCCGTGGCAGTGCAGCCTGCAATGAGCCCAGTGCCTGCAGCACTGCACCATGCAGTGAACCCAGGTCCCGCTTCTATGCAGCCTCCAGTGAACCCGGTGCCCACAGTACTGCAGCTTCCATTGAAGACAGTGCCCATGGCACTGCAGCCTCCATCGAACCCAGTGCCCGCGGCTCTGCAGCCTCCATTGAAGCCAGTGCCCGCCTTACTGCACTCTCCAGTGAACCTAGGGTCTGTGGCACTGCAGCCGCCAGTAAAGCAAGTGCCCGCAACATTGCAGCCACAAGTGAAACCCGTGCCCACAGCACTGCAGCCTCCAGTTATCCCAGTGATCCGTGCACTGCAGTCTGCAGTGAACACACTGGCAATGGCACTGCACGCTGCAGTGAACCCAGTTCCAACTGCACTGCAGGTTCCAGGAATCCCAGTGCCCATGGAAATGCAGCCTCCAGTGAACAAAGTGCCCGGGGGAATGCACTCTCCAGTGAACCCAGTGACCGCGGCACTGCAGCCTGCAGTGAAACCAGGGCCTGAGGGTCTCTATATTCCAGGGAAGCCAGTGTCACTGGGAGTGCACACTCCAGTGAACCCAGTGCCCACTGTACTACATCATGCAGTGAACAAAGTGCCTGCCGCACTGCAGCCTGCTATGAACCCAGTGCCCGTGTCTCTGCAGCCTCCATTCAAGACAGAGCCCACCATAACTGAACTCTCCATTGAAACTTGGGTCTGTGGAACTGCAGCCGCCATTTGAGCCAGTGCCCGCGGCATTGCAGCCTGAAGGAAACCCGTGCCCACAGCACTGCAGCCTCCAGTGATCCCAGTCATCTGTGCACTGCAGTCTGCAGTGAACCAACTCCCAACAGCACTGCACCCTGCAGTGAACCCATTTCCAACTGCACTGCAGGTTCAAGGATCCCAGTGCCCAAGACACTTCAGCCTCCAGTGAACAAAGTCCCTGTGGTAATGCACCCTCCAGTGAACCCAGTGCCCGCAGCACTGCAGCCTACTATGAACCCAGTGCCCGCGGCTCGGCAGCCTCCATTGAAGCCAGTGACCGCCGTACTGCACTCTCCACTGAACCTTGGGTCCGAGGCACTGCACTGCCAGTAAAGCCACTGCCCGCGGCATTGCAGCCTGAAGTGAAACCAGGGACCACAAAACTGCATCGTTCAGTTATCCCAGTGATCCATGCACTGCACTGTGCAGGGAACCCAGTGCCCACACCACTGCACCCTGCAGTGACCCCAGTTCCGACTGCACTGTAGGTTCCATGGATCCCAGTGCCCATGGCAATTCAGCCTCCAGTGAACAGATTGCCTGCTGCAATACACCCTCCAGTGAACCCAGTACATGCGGCACTGGGGCCTGCAATGAACCCAGGGCCTGAGGGTGTCTACCCACCAGTGAAGCCAGTGTCCCTGGCACTGCACCCTCCAGTGAACCCAGTTACGTGGCACTACACCATTGAGTGAACAAACTGCCCGCAGCACTGTAGCCTGCTATGAACCCAGTGCCCGTGGCTCTGCAGCCTCCATTGAAGCAAGTGCCCACCGTATTGCACTCTCCATTGAACCTTGGGTCCGCGGCACTGCAGCCGCCTGTAAAGCGCGTGCCCGTGGCATTGCAGCCTCAAGTGAAACCCGTGCACACAGCACTCCAGCCTCCAGTTATCCCAGTGATCAGTGCACTTCAGTCTGCAGTGAACCAAGCCCCCACATCTCTGGACACTGCAGTGAACCCATTTCCGACTGCACTGCAGGTTCCAAGGCTCCCAGTGCCCAAGGCACTTCAGCCTCCAGTGAACATAGTGCCTGCGGTAATGCACCCTCCAGTGAACCCAGTGCCCGCAGCAGTGCAGCCTGCTATGAGCCCAGTGCCCACGGCTCTGCAGCCTCCATTGAAGACAGTGCCCGCCGTACTGCACTCTATTGAACCTTGGGTCCGCAGCCCTGCACTGCCAGTAAAGCCACTGCCCGCAGCATTGCAGCCTGAAGTGAAACGCGTGCCCACAGCACTGCATCGTCCAGTTATCCCAGTGATCCATGCACTGCACACTGCAGTGAACCCAGTGCCCACACCACTGCACCCTGCAGTGAACCCAGTTCCGACTGCACTGTAGGTTCCAAGGATCCCAGTGCCCATGGGAATTCAGCCTCCAGTGAACAAATTGCCTGCCGCACTGCACCCTCCAGTGAACCCAGAGCCCGCGGAACAGCACCATGCCATGAACACAGTTCCTGCGGCACTGCACCATGCATTGAACTCAGTACCCGTGGCACTGGAGCCTGCTCTGAACCCACTGCTTGTGGCACTGCAGTCTCCAGTGACCCACTGCCTGCGACACTGACCCCTCCAGTGAACACAGTGTCCGTGGCACTGCACCCTCCAGAGAACCTAGTGTCTGCGTCAATGCACCCTCCAGTGAAATACGTGCCCAAGGCACTACACCATCCAGTGAACGTGCCCGTGGCACTGCAGCCTGCTATGAACCCAGTGCCCGCGGCTCTGCAGCCTCCATTGAAGCCAGTGCCCACCGTACTGCACTCTCCATTGAACCTTGGGTCCGCGGCACTGCAGCCGCCAGTAAAGCCAGTGCCCGCGGCATTGCAGCCTCCAGCGAAACAAGTGCCCACTGCACTGCAGCCTCCAGTTATTCCAGTGATCCAGGCACTGCACTGTGCAGGGAACCCCGTACCCACACCACTGCACCCTGCAGTGAACCCAGTTCCGACTGCACTGTAGGTTCCAAGGATCCCAGTGCCCATGGCAATTCAGCCTCCAGTGAACAAATTGCCCGCAGCAATGCACCCTCCAGTGAACCCAGTGCCTGCGGCACAGCGGCCTGCAGTGAACCCAGGGCCTGCGGGTGTCTACACACCAGTGAACCCAGCGCCCGCGGAATGGCACCATGCTGTGAACACAGTTCCCGTGGCTCTGCACCATGCAGTGAACTCAGTACCCGTGGCACTGGAGCCTGTTCTGAACCCACTGCTTGTGGCACTGCAGTCTCCAGTGACCCACTGCCTGCGACACTGACCCCTCCAGTGAACACAGTGTCTGTGGCACTGAACCCTCCAGAGAACCCAGTGCCCGTATCAATGCACCCTCCAGTCAAACCAGTGTCCTAGGCACTACACCATCCAGTGAACAACGTGCCTGCGTCATTGCTGCCTGCTATGAACCCAGTGACCACGGATCTGCAGCCTCCATTGAAGCCAATGCCCACCCGTCTGCACTCTCCATTGAACCTTGGCTCTGCGGCACTGCAGCTGCCAGTTAAGACAGTGCCCGCGGCATTGCAGTCTCAAGTGAAACCCGTGCTGGCAGCACTGCAGCCTCCAGTTATCCCAGGGATCCGTGCAATGCAGTCTGCAGTGAACCAAGTCCCCACAGCACTGCACCATGCTGTGAACCCTGTTCCGACTGTACTGCATGTTCCAAGGATCCCAGTGCCCATGGCACTTCAGCCTCCAGTGAACAAAGTGCCTGCGGTAATGCACCCTCCAGTGAACCCAGTACCCGCAGCACTGCAGCCTGTTATGAACCCAGTGCCCACGGCTCTGCAGACTCCATTGAAGCCAGTGCCCGCCGTACTGCACTCTCCATTGAACCTTGCGTACGTGGGACTGCAGCTGCCCGTTAAGCCAGTGCCCGCGGCATTGGAGCCTCATGGGAAAACTGTGCCCACAGAACTGCAGCCTCCAGTTATCCCAGTGATCCATGCACTGCAGTCTAGAGTGAACCCAGTGCCCACAGCACTGCACCCTGCAGTGAACCCAGTTCCCACTTCTATGCAGCCTCAAGTAAACCAATTGCCTGCAGCACTGCAGCCTCCAGTGAACGCACTGACCGCGGCACTGCACCCTCAAATGAAGGTAGTGCCTGCCGCACTGCACCCTCCAGTGAACCCAGGGCCCGCAGAACTGCACCATGCGGTGAACCCAGTTCCCGCTTCTATGCACCCTGCATTGAACACAGTGCCCGCAGCACTGCAGCCTCCAGTGAACCCACTGACCGCGGCACTGCAGCCTCCATTGAAGGCAGTGACTGCCGCACTGCACCCTCCAGTGAACCCAGTGCTCGTGGAACTGCACTATGCAGTGAACCCAGTTCCCGCTTCTAGGCATCCTGCAGTGAACACAGTGCCCGCAGCACTGCAGCCTCCAGTGAACACAGATCCCGCAGCACTGGAGCCTCCAGTGAACCCACTTCACGCAGCATTGCACCCGCCAGTGAAGGCAGTGGCTAACGCACTGTAGCCTCCTGTGACCCCACTGCCCACGACACTGCAGCATGCAGTGTAACCAGTTCCAACTTGTATGCAGCCTCCAGTGAACACACTGCCCGCAGCACAGCAGCCTCCAGTGAACCCAGATCCGGCGGCACTGCCTCCTCCAGAGAACCACCTGCCTGCGGCACTGCAGCATCCAGTGACAAACTGCCTGCGACACTGCAGGCTCCAGTGAACCCAGTTACGCGGCACTGCACCATCCAGTGAACCGAGTGCACGTGTCACTGCATCCTGCATTGAACCCACTGCCCAGGGTACTGCAGCCTGCATTGAACCCAGTTCCCGCTGCACTGCACCATCCAGTGAACTCAGTACCCGTGGCACTGGAGCCTGCTGTGAACCAACTGCCCGAGGCCCTGCAGCCTCCAGTGACCCACTGCCTGCGACACTGCCCACTCCAGTGAACACAATGTCCGTGGCACTGCACCCTGCAGTGAAGCCAGTGCCAGCGGCAATGCACCCTCCAGTAAAACCAGTGCCCACGGCACGACACCATCCACTGAACAAACTGTCCGCAGCACTGCAGCCAGTAATGAACCCAGTGCCCGCGGTTCTGCAGCTTACATTGAAGCCAGTGCCCGCCGTACTGCACTATCCAGTGAAACTAGGGTCTGCGGCACTGCAGCCGCCAGTAAAGCCAGTGCCCATGGCATTTCAGCCTCCAGTGAAACACTTGCCCACTGCACTGCAGCCTCCAGTTATCCCAGTGATCCGTGCACTACAGTCTGCAGTGAACCCAGTGCCCACAGCACTGCACCCTGCAGTGAACACAGTTCCGACTGCACTGCAGTTTCCAGGGATCCCAGTGCCCATTGCACTGCAGCATCCAGTGAACGAAGTGCCTACGGCACTGCAGCCTGCAATGAACCCAGTGCCCGCGTCTCTGCAGCCACCATTGAAGGCAGTGCCCGCTGTAATGCACTCTCCAGGGACCCTAGGGTCCGCGGCACTGCAGCTGCCAGTAAAGCCAGTGCCCGCTCCATGGCAGCCTCCAGTGAAACGCGTGACCACTGCACTGCAGCCTCCAGTTATCACTGTGATCCGTGCACTGTGAGCCTGCATTGAACACAGTACCCGCAGGACTGCACCATGCATTGAACCAGTTCCCGCTTCTATGCAGCCTCCCGTGAACCTAGTACCCGTGGAATTGCAGCCTCCAGTGAACCCAGTGCACGCGTCACTGCATCCTGCATTGAACCCAGTGCCTAGGGTACTGCAGCCTACAGTGAACCCAGTTACCACGTCACTGCACCATCCAGTGAACCCGGGAACCGTGGTACTTGAGCCTGCTGTGAACCCACTGACTGCGGCACTGCAGCCTCCAGTGAAACCAGTGCCCGCGGCACTGCACCCTCCATTGAACCCAGTGCACATGTCACTGCATCCTGCATTGAACCCACTGCCCAGGGTAATGCAGCCTGAAGTGAACACAGTTCCTGCGACACTGCACCATCCAGTGAACTCAGTACCCGTGGCACTGGAGCCTTCTGTGAACCCAATGCGCACGGCACTGCAGCCTCCAATGACCCACTGCCTGCGACACTGCCCCCTCTAGTGAACACAGTGTCCATGGCACTGCACCCTCCAGTGAAGCCAGTGCCCACGGCACTACACCATCCAGTGAACAAAGTGCCCGCGGCACTGCAGCCTGCAATGAACCCAGTGCCCGCAGCTCTGCAACCAACATTGAAGACAGTGCCTGCTGTAATGCACTCTCCAGGGAACCTAGGGTCCGCGGCACTGAAGCCTCCAGTAAAGCCAGTGCCCGCGCCATTGCAGCCTCCAATGTAACCCGTGCCCACTGCACTGCAGCCTCCAGTTATCCTGTGATCCGTGCACTGCACTCTGCATTGAAACCAGTACCCGCAGGACTGCACCATGCAGTGACCCAGTTCACGCTTCTATGCAGCTTCCAGTGAACCCAGTGCCCGCAGCACTGAACCATGCTGTGAAACCAGGTCCCGCCTCTATGCAGCCTCCAATGAACCCGGTGCCAACGGTACTGCAGCCTCCAGTGAACCCAGCGCACGCGTCACTGCATCTTGCATTGAACCCAGTGCCCAGGGTACTGAAGCCGGCAGTGAACCCAGTTCCCGCGGCAATGCACCATCCAGTGAACCCAGGACCCATAGTACTGGAGCCTGCTGTGAACCTCTGCCCGCGGCACTGCAACCTCCATTGACCCACTGCCTGCGACACTGCCCCCTCCAGTGAACAAAGTGTCCGTGGCACTGCACCCTCCAGTGAACCCAGTGCCCACAGCACTGCAGCCTGCTATGAACCCAGTGCCCGCCGCTCTGCAGCCTCCATTGAAGCCAGTGCCCGCAGTACTGCACTCTCTATTGAACCTTGGGTCCGCCGACTGCAGCCGCCAGTAAAGCCAGTGCCCGCGGCATTGCAGCCTCAAGTGAAATCCGTACTCACAGTACTGCAGCCTATAGTTTTCCAAGTGATCTGTGCACTGCAGTCTGCAGTGAACCCAGTGCCCACACCACGGCACCCTGCAGTGAATCTAGTTCCGACTGCACTACAGGTTCCAAGGATCCCAGTGCCCATGGCACTTCAGCCTCCAATGAACAAAGTGCCTGTGGCAATGCACCCTCCAGTGAACCCAGTGCCCATGGCACTGCAGCCTGCAGTGAACCCAGGGCCTGTGGGTGTCTACCCACCAGTGAAGCCAGTGTCCCTGGCACTGCACCCTCCAGTGAACCCAGTTACGTGGCACTACACCATCCAGTGAACAAAGTGCCCACGGCACTGCAGCCTGCAATGAACCCAGTGCCCGCAGCTCTGCAGCCTCCATTGAAGCCAGTGCCCGCTTCTATGCATCTTCCAGTGAACCCAGTCCCGCAGCACTGCACCATGCAGTGAACCCAGGACCCGCTTCTATGCAGCCTCCAGTGAACCCAGTGCCCACAGTACTGCAGCTTCCAGTGAACCCAGTGCCCATGGCACTTCAGCCTCCAGTGAACAAAGTGCCTGCATCAATGCACCCTTCAGTGAACCCAGTGCCCAGGGCACTACAGCATCAAGTGAACAAAGCGCCTGCGGCACTGCAGCCTGCAGTGAACCCAGGGCCTGCGGGTCTCTACCCTCCAGTGAAGCCAGTGTCCCTGGCACTGCACTCTCCAGTGAACCCAGTGCCCACCACACTACACCATCCAGTGAACAAAGTGACTGCGGCACTGCAGCCTGCTATGTACCCAGTGCCCGTGGCTCTGCAGCCTCCATTGAAGCCACTGCCCGCCGTACTGAAACTCTCCATTGAACCGTGGGTCCCTCGAACTGCAGCCGCCATTTAAGCCAGTGCCCGCGGCATTGCAGCCTCAAGTGAAACCCGTGCCCACAGCACTGCAGCCTCCACTTATCCCAGTGATCCGTGCACTGCAGTCTGCAGTGAACCAAGTCCCCACAGCACTGGACCCTGCAGTGAACCTAGTTCCGTCTGCACTGCAGGTTCGAAGGATCCCAGTTCCAATGGAACTTCATCCTCCAGTGAACAAAATGCCTGCGGCAATGCACCCTCCAGTGAACGCAGTGCCCGCGGCACTGCAGCCTGCAGTGAACCCAGGGCCTGCCGGTGCCTACGCACCAGAGAAGCCAGTGTCTCTGGCACTGCACCCTCCAGTGAACCCAGTGCCCACGGCACTAAACCATCCAGTGAACAAAGTGCCCGTGGCAGTGCAGCCTGCAATGAGCCCAGTGCCTGCAGCACTGCACCATGCAGTGAACCCAGGTCCCGCTTCTATGCAGCCTCCAGTGAACCCGGTGCCCACAGTACTGCAGCTTCCATTGAAGACAGTGCCCATGGCACTGCAGCCTCCATCGAACCCAGTGCCCGCGGCTCTGCAGCCTCCATTGAAGCCAGTGCCCGCCTTACTGCACTCTCCAGTGAACCTAGGGTCTGTGGCACTGCAGCCGCCAGTAAAGCAAGTGCCCGCAACATTGCAGCCACAAGTGAAACCCGTGCCCACAGCACTGCAGCCTCCAGTTATCCCAGTGATCCGTGCACTGCAGTCTGCAGTGAACACACTGGCAATGGCACTGCACGCTGCAGTGAACCCAGTTCCAACTGCACTGCAGGTTCCAGGAATCCCAGTGCCCATGGAAATGCAGCCTCCAGTGAACAAAGTGCCCGGGGGAATGCACTCTCCAGTGAACCCAGTGACCGCGGCACTGCAGCCTGCAGTGAAACCAGGGCCTGAGGGTCTCTATATTCCAGGGAAGCCAGTGTCACTGGGAGTGCACACTCCAGTGAACCCAGTGCCCACTGTACTACATCATGCAGTGAACAAAGTGCCTGCCGCACTGCAGCCTGCTATGAACCCAGTGCCCGTGTCTCTGCAGCCTCCATTCAAGACAGAGCCCACCATAACTGAACTCTCCATTGAAACTTGGGTCTGTGGAACTGCAGCCGCCATTTGAGCCAGTGCCCGCGGCATTGCAGCCTGAAGGAAACCCGTGCCCACAGCACTGCAGCCTCCAGTGATCCCAGTCATCTGTGCACTGCAGTCTGCAGTGAACCAACTCCCAACAGCACTGCACCCTGCAGTGAACCCATTTCCAACTGCACTGCAGGTTCAAGGATCCCAGTGCCCAAGACACTTCAGCCTCCAGTGAACAAAGTCCCTGTGGTAATGCACCCTCCAGTGAACCCAGTGCCCGCAGCACTGCAGCCTACTATGAACCCAGTGCCCGCGGCTCGGCAGCCTCCATTGAAGCCAGTGACCGCCGTACTGCACTCTCCACTGAACCTTGGGTCCGAGGCACTGCACTGCCAGTAAAGCCACTGCCCGCGGCATTGCAGCCTGAAGTGAAACCAGGGACCACAAAACTGCATCGTTCAGTTATCCCAGTGATCCATGCACTGCACTGTGCAGGGAACCCAGTGCCCACACCACTGCACCCTGCAGTGACCCCAGTTCCGACTGCACTGTAGGTTCCATGGATCCCAGTGCCCATGGCAATTCAGCCTCCAGTGAACAGATTGCCTGCTGCAATACACCCTCCAGTGAACCCAGTACATGCGGCACTGGGGCCTGCAATGAACCCAGGGCCTGAGGGTGTCTACCCACCAGTGAAGCCAGTGTCCCTGGCACTGCACCCTCCAGTGAACCCAGTTACGTGGCACTACACCATTGAGTGAACAAACTGCCCGCAGCACTGTAGCCTGCTATGAACCCAGTGCCCGTGGCTCTGCAGCCTCCATTGAAGCAAGTGCCCACCGTATTGCACTCTCCATTGAACCTTGGGTCCGCGGCACTGCAGCCGCCTGTAAAGCGCGTGCCCGTGGCATTGCAGCCTCAAGTGAAACCCGTGCACACAGCACTCCAGCCTCCAGTTATCCCAGTGATCAGTGCACTTCAGTCTGCAGTGAACCAAGCCCCCACATCTCTGGACACTGCAGTGAACCCATTTCCGACTGCACTGCAGGTTCCAAGGCTCCCAGTGCCCAAGGCACTTCAGCCTCCAGTGAACATAGTGCCTGCGGTAATGCACCCTCCAGTGAACCCAGTGCCCGCAGCAGTGCAGCCTGCTATGAGCCCAGTGCCCACGGCTCTGCAGCCTCCATTGAAGACAGTGCCCGCCGTACTGCACTCTATTGAACCTTGGGTCCGCAGCCCTGCACTGCCAGTAAAGCCACTGCCCGCAGCATTGCAGCCTGAAGTGAAACGCGTGCCCACAGCACTGCATCGTCCAGTTATCCCAGTGATCCATGCACTGCACACTGCAGTGAACCCAGTGCCCACACCACTGCACCCTGCAGTGAACCCAGTTCCGACTGCACTGTAGGTTCCAAGGATCCCAGTGCCCATGGGAATTCAGCCTCCAGTGAACAAATTGCCTGCCGCACTGCACCCTCCAGTGAACCCAGAGCCCGCGGAACAGCACCATGCCATGAACACAGTTCCTGCGGCACTGCACCATGCATTGAACTCAGTACCCGTGGCACTGGAGCCTGCTCTGAACCCACTGCTTGTGGCACTGCAGGTCTCCAGTGACCCACTGCCTGCGACACTGACCCCTCCAGTGAACACAGTGTCCGTGGCACTGCACCTCCAGAGAACCTAGTGTCTGCGTCAATGCACCCTCCAGTGAAATACGTGCCCAAGGCACTACACCATCCAGTGAACGTGCCCGTGGCACTGCAGCCTGCTATGAACCCAGTGCCCGCGGCTCTGCAGCCTCCATTGAAGCCAGTGCCCACCGTACTGCACTCTCCATTGAACCTTGGGTCCGCGGCACTGCAGCCGCCAGTAAAGCCAGTGCCCGCGGCATTGCAGCCTCCAGCGAAACAAGTGCCCACTGCACTGCAGCCTCCAGTTATTCCAGTGATCCAGGCACTGCACTGTGCAGGGAACCCCGTACCCACACCACTGCACCCTGCAGTGAACCCAGTTCCGACTGCACTGTAGGTTCCAAGGATCCCAGTGCCCATGGCAATTCAGCCTCCAGTGAACAATTGCCCGCAGCAATGCACCCTCCAGTGAACCCAGTGCCTGCGGCACAGCGGCCTGCAGTGAACCCAGGGCCTGCGGGTGTCTACACACCAGTGAACCCAGCGCCCGCGGGAATGGCACCATGCTGTGAACACAGTTCCCGTGGCTCTGCACCATGCAGTGAACTCAGTACCCGTGGCACTGGAGCCTGTTCTGAACCCACTGCTTGTGGCACTGCAGTCTCCAGTGACCCACTGCCTGCGACACTGACCCCTCCAGTGAACACAGTGTCTGTGGCACTGAACCCTCCAGAGAACCCAGTGCCCGTATCAATGCACCCTCCAGTCAAACCAGTGTCCTAGGCACTACACCATCCAGTGAACAACGTGCCTGCGTCATTGCTGCCTGCTATGAACCCAGTGACCACGGATCTGCAGCCTCCATTGAAGCCAATGCCCACCCGTCTGCACTCTCCATTGAACCTTGGCTCTGCGGC